>NW_021703774.1:19151359-19234733 GCF_005190385.1 Monodon monoceros | reverse complement strand
CTTTCTTTCTTTCTTTCTTTCTTTCTTTCTTTCTTTCTTTCTTTCTTCCTTTCTTTTTCATATGGATAACCAAATTTTCCAGCACCAGTTTTGAAAAGCTAACGTTTTCCATTGAATTACCTTGGATCCTTTATTGAAAGACAGTAGATCAAATATGTGTACTACCACTTCAGGACTCTCTTCTGTTTTAATCTTCTGTTTTAATCATCTATACATCTATCCTTATGCCAATATCACACTGTTTTGTTTATTATAGCTTTATAATAAAACTTAAAATCACATGGTATAAGAACCCCAACTTAATTTCTTTTCCAATAAGATTTTGCCCATTCTGTGTCCTTTGCACTTCCTTACAAAGTTTTAAATCAGCCTAGCAATTTCTATAAAACAAAACAAAACAAAAATATCCTTGCTGGGATTTTGACTGTGATCACGTTGAATCTATAGATCAATTTGGACAGAATTGATATCTTAACACTGTTGAGTCCTTCAATTCATGAGGACTCATTTGTTTGGGTCTTTCTAACTTTTCTTAGCAATATTCTATAGTCTTCAGTATAAATGTCATGTATACATTTTTGTACATTTATTTCTATTTATAATTTTCTATTTTATTTTACATGGTATATATTTTTTAATTTACTGGCCTTCCCTGGTGGCTCAGTGGTTGAGAGTCCGCCTGCTGATGCAGGGGACACGGGTTTGTGCCCCGGTCCGGGAAGATCCCACATGCCATGGAACGGCTAGGCCCGTGAGCCATGGCCGCTGAGCCTGCGCATCCGGAGCCTGTGCTCTGCAACGGGAGAGGCCACAACAGTGAGAGACCCGCGTAGCGCAAAAAAAAAAAAATTACTGTCAATTGTTTGTTACAAGTATAGAAATAAAACTAATTTTTGTGTATTAACCATGTATCCTACAGTCTTGATAAGCTCACTTATTTGCTCCAAGTGCTTTTTTTTGTAGACTTTTAAGGATTTTCTACATAGATGATCATGCCATCTGTAAGGATTGTTTTACACTTCCTTTCTAATCTGGATGCAATTTTCCCCTTGTCTTTTCACACTGACTGTGATCCCCCAGTACAATGCTACTCCAGAAGTAGTAAAGGGGGCAAACTTTTGTGGTTCTTTACTTTAGGGAGAAAGTATTCAGTCTTTAGGTAGCTACAGGTGTTTTTGTAGGTGCTCTTTACTAGGTCATTAGCTTTCTGTAAGTTTTTTATCATGATAAGTATTGAATATTGTAAAAGCCCTTTTCTGCATTTATTGGGTTATTAATGTGGTTTTTGTTTTTTAGTCTGTCAATATGGTTAAGTATATCAACTGAGTGTTAAATGTCAAACAACTGTTGCGCCTTGCTGTGATGAAATTGGTCATGATATCTTGAACTTTTAGAAATTAAATTTTTGCATTCAATTTGATAACTTTGTTTAAAGGGTGGTTGCATCTATTGGGTTGGCCAAAAAGTTCATTCGGGTTTTCCATAATATCTTACAGAAAAAACCTCAATGAACTTTTTGGCCAACCCAATATATTTATGAGACATTGGTCCATAGTTTTGTCTTTATTTGGTTTTGGTCTCAAAGCCATGCTAGTTACTCAAAGTTAGTTAAGAAGAGTTTTCTATTTTCTTTAAAAGTTATGTATTACTTATATCCTCATTAGAATTCAGGGATCAGCAAACTTCTGTAAAAACATAGACAATATATAAATGAATAGACATGGCTGTGTTCCTATAAAACTTTATTTGTGGATGCTGAAATTTTAATTACATATAATGTTCACATGTCAGGAAATGCAATTCTTCTTTTGATTTTTTTTGCCATCATTGAAAATTGTAATAACCCTTCTTTGCTTAGGGGATGTAGAAAAACAAGTGATGGGCTGGATTTGGCCCACAGGTCATAGTTTGTCAAACAATGTATTCACCAGTGAAATCATTCTTGGTCTGGGGTTTTCTTATAGGAAGGTTTTTAACTTCACATTCAGTGAGATTTGGGCTATCATAATCCAACAGATGTAGGGCTATTCAGGTTACCTAATTCATTTTTTAGTAAGATTTAATATTTTGTATTTTTCAAAGGATAGAATAAAAAATGTTATAGCTGTTTATTTTTATTAACCGAAGTCCATGTTATAAAATTTTAAAAATATGTCCATTTTTTTCAGTGCTGGCTTTTCCTGGTTTCATTAATCAAATATTCTTTAATATCATCTTACTTTACTGAGTCAAAACTTCAGTTATTTATTTCTATTTCAGCTCACACATGAAGGGAGCATGATGTGATGCGAAACCACTGGGCATAGAGCCAGGAGGCTGAAGTTTTAGTTCTATGAGCTGGGTGACCTTGAGCAAGTCATCAATTTGCACGGACTGCTGTATCCTCACTCATGACGTGGAAATTGGGTGAAGCGATCACCACAGTCTCCATTAGCTCCGAAGTCTATGCCACAGCGTCTGTACATATCTGTAATATATGTGGGAACTGAACAAATGCTATGGCAGAAGTAATACCTCCCTTACAGATTGCTGAGAGGATTAGATAAGCACACAGCTCAGGTGGACAGAGCATGGCCCTTGGTAATCACTGGGTAAATGTCTTCTAGCATCTACCCAGTGTTTCATTAACCAAGTCTTGTTTAATTCCCTTTTATCTTCAATCATCACTTTTCCAATGTTTAAATGAGGAACTTGGATTAAGTAGATGATATTCAGTGAGTCATTACCAAATTCTGCTCTAAGTTTTGTTTCAAAGCTACTATATATCCAAAAATTGTAATTACTGAATTACATTACTTTTGCACTTTAAAATAATTACAGACCAGGGGCTTCCCTGGTGGCGCAGTGGTTGAGAGTCTGCCTGCCGATGCAGGGGACGCGGGCTTGTGCCCCGGTCCAGGAAGATCCCACATTCCGCGGAGCGGCTGGGCCCGTGAGCCATGGCCGCTGAGCCTGTGCGTCCGGAGCCTGTGCTCCGCAATGGGAGAGGCCACAACAGTGAGAGGCCCGCGTACCGCCAAAAAAATAAAAAATAAAAAATAAATAAATAATTACAGACCAGCATCCATATGTAAATCTTTCACCCTAGTTCTTATATATGTGCTAAGACCAGAATGTTCAGGGCCTTTGGGAACAAGATCCGAGGTAGGGCTTATCATGCCAAAACTGTCAGCTAAGGGTTTCCCTAAGTTGTTTCTTGTACTCCAGGGGTGAGGGTGGTGAGAAGGGCTATATTTCTGCTAAAAATTTACCTAATTTTTTTTTTAAAAAGAAATGATATGTTCCAATATTCCAATTGAAATGTGCAGACTGCAGTTGATGCCAATTTAGCTTTGCATCAATTAAAGTTTGCTTTAATTTTGCTAATGTTTGCTTTTTCTAATGATCAAAAGTAAATTCTGCTTTGTAGAAAAGTGCAAAGATGAAAACTTCCCTCAGGAATACCTGCAGTGCTCAGGCCAGTGACCTAAATATACAAAGCAGGTGGGTCCTCAGAGAACAAAGTGGATGGATGGTATGAAAGGGAGGATATAGGCAAACAGAAAATGTCTGCAAGTCACCTTTAGTTCCTGGCTGTCAGTTTGTAATCTTTCAGGTAAAATAATTTTTTCTGGTCATAGACAACCACTGTTAAAAATTTAATGTATGTTCTTTCATTCTTTATTTATATACATAAATTTTATGTTTAATTTTTTAACAAAAATTGTATATGGAGGAACAACTCTGTCTTGCTTAGTTCACTTAGGGTACCATGAACACTTATTCATGTCATTAAATAATCTTTAAACACATGGTGTTAATGGCTGCACCATTTTTAACACATACCTTTATTTAATGATTTTGTCTTTTGGGACATTTAGGTTGTTTCCCTCAAAATGTGCTGAAAGGTCTGAATAAAGGCTTCGAGGTGACTTCGTTCCAAAACTATTCTCCCTGTCCTTTTCCACTCAGATCTGTATGGACCCTTGAAGAAGCATGGTCTCTTGCAGGCAGAGGCCTTCCGCTCTGGCATTTATGAAATCGAGGGTCAGCTTTTAGCTAACACGCATGCGCAAGTTCTGATGGAAGGCGACCACTTCACATTTACGTTTTGTTACCAAATACTTGCCTAAATATTTGATAAAACTTGGAAATTGCTAAAGGACAGAAAATATCACTGATTTATTTATGTCCTACCTGGAAGTTTCTTTATATAAATTTGAGTTTATTTCAAGTAGAATAAAAACTTCCCGACAGCACTGCAAATGCACCTCTTGCTTTCTATTCATTCAGCAGAACAATCGCAGCGACTTCAAGCTGTTTGGTCTGAGCCTTTTCTCTCCCTGCTCCTAACCCGCTCTACATTATTCTAAAAACAGATCTGTGATCTTGTCACTCTTTTGTTCCCTGACCACCAGTGACTCCTCACCATTCACAGAATTAGCCAGGCAGTAAGGGCCCTTTATTTGAGGCTCCAAACTACTTTTGAAGCCTTATTTCCCAATTTCCCCTTCACAATTTGTTTGTTACAGGCAAACTGACATACTGTTTACTAACTGCCTGCCTTGTGTCAGGTGGGTTCCATATAGTATCTTTTTTTTTTTTTAACAAATTCATTTATTTATTTGTTTGTTTTTATTTTTGGCTGTGTTGGGTCTTCGTTGCTGCACGTGGGCTTTTTCTAGTTGTGGTGAGCGGGGGCTACTCTTCGTTGCGGTGCGCAGGCTTCATTGCGGTGGCTTCTCTTGTTGTGGAGCACGAGTTCTAGGCACGCAGGTTTCAGTAGTTGTGGCACTCAGGCTCAGTAGTTGTGGCTCGAGGGCTCTAGAGTGCAGGCTCAGTAGTTGTGGCACCTGGGCTTAGTTGCTCCGCGGCGTGTGGGATCTTCCCGGGCCAGGGATCGAACCCGTGTCCCCTGCAATGGCAGGTGGATTCTTAACCACTGCGCCACCAGGGAAGCCCCCATATAGTATCTTGCATATCTACGCCAACCCTGCAAAGTGTCATTGTTATCTTGATTTTGTGTACCAGGAAACTCAGACTCTGTGTAAGGGAAAGTCCTGAATTTCCAGTTTTTCCACTCTACCCTCTTTCTTCTGATTTACTCTTTAGAGATTTCTAACTGGCCTTTCGCTTTTCTGTGTCTAAGCTCTTTCTCCAGCTGCCTGCCTTCCCTGTCCTTTTTTGGTTCCCTCCCTGTTGAAATCCTGTTCATTCTGCAAGGTTCTACTATCAGTACCCAGTCCAGTCCCTTGCACGCAGTAGATGCTCAATAAGAGTAATTAGATGAACATTTGCTATATCTTTGCCGAAACAACTTCAGATCGTAGGAGGCAGCAATGAATGTCTTTTCCCCCATAGTGCCTGCACATAGTAGACAGTTAGGAAAGAGCTTATTAAAAAAAATGAAATCCCCGTACCTCCTGGAACAAAAAGTCTGCAGGGCCTTGTACCTCCTGGGGTGTCCAAGACCCCATGTCAGAAATGTATGTTTAGGCAGCAGGAACACACGTAAGGCAGGAGAATATGAAAGTACACTGGAAATGTTTCCTAGTTGGGTCAATTCCAATTTGGCAAAAACAGGCGTACTGCTTTTTCCCCAGGGCTCTTTCCCCTAACATCACTTATTAATGCTGATTAGTCAGGGGCGTGCTGTGATGCAGAACACTTGCGACCCACGAGAATTAGAGAGGCTGTCACTTCTCAAAAGACCCATGAAAGGCAGAAAGAATAAGTAATGTAGAAGGAGGCAGGGAAAGAGGAACCTCTCTCCAAAAAATTGCCCTGAAATAAGTGCAAGTAAAAATAAATCCACACATAAAACAACTGTACAAATGTTAACAGTATTTTCACAGCTGGGTTTCTTTGCCTAAAATACTTAGCACTTACTTTAGAAAACTCTCTTCTAAACAGGAATGGTCTGACTGATCACAGAAGCTGAACTATGATGGAACTCTGACTTTGAACTTCACTTTTGCCCAGATGGGAATAAAAAAGTGACTTTTTATAAGCAAGGACCTTAATCGTCATGAATCCACCTCAGGCTGTGGTGAGTGACCTTTATCTCACAGATGAGGACGTTGATATAGGGCTCAGTTCAGGAAACTACATTCATAACATTCAGCGTATTTATATCTAGATTAGGACTCTGGATTTAGAACGCTGGAAAACACCAACTTTGTTTCCATCGCAGCGCAAACATCCCACTTGAATAACTAACTGCCCAGTCACTCATCACAGCAGGATTAGTGGTCTTCTAAAAGGATCTGCATTCACATTCCTGGTATTTATTTCCTGAAGATTTTAAGAGGGTATGCTATGGTCTTTGGTTTCAAAGACCAATGCCATAGGACATGACTAATCATTATGACGCACTTTTAGGGACTCTCCCCTTAGAAATGCCACCCAAACAGCAGGCCAATGTGCTATGCACACATTAATAAAAATACATGCTTCCTCTCCAGATGACTATGGCAGAAGCTATACTCATGAATATGCTGGCTAAATAAAAAATACTATAAAGGACTGTAAAGATTAAAATGTTATGTTAATGATATCAACTCTCATTTATTTATTTCACAAATATTTCATGAGTGACAGAACTTCCATGTGTCAGAGTAGTAGCTATTGGAATATACAAGTGGAAATAGACAAGGGCCATGTTTTGATAAGCTTGCAATCACCATTCCTATCACCTAATGGAATATTTCATTTAGTATTTTTTTAGCCAAAACACAGGACTCTTCAAAATTACCAAAATATATGTATATTGTTATAATTATATATATTATATACATATATGTATACACACATACATACTTAGTGAGAAAATAGTAAACACAAGCAATTATTCCTTCTTGGTCAAATTGAGAAAATATTCTTCATGCTTATAGCCCCTGGTGATCACCAGCTTGAATTGGTGTAGTGCAAATTACTTACATCACTTCACTGCACTGTCCCATTTCCCTGCCTAGGTCATAAGCCCTGACTGTCAGGGTCTCTTCCTGACTCATCTGTGTGCCCTCAGTGTCTCACACATGCCTCACACCTCCTAGTCATGCAGGCAAGTTTGGCTGAAGGAAGATGTCATCAGTTAAGGAAACATGAAGTTGACAACAAACTGAACACAAAAGTCAAATGTGAATGTGCTGGCTTTTATTGTTTGTTTGTTTTTTTAATTATCATAGACTAGCACTGACTTTCTTTGGTGTACAGTTGTATGCATTTTAACATACTTACAGATCTGTATAACCACTGCTGTGACCAGGATACAGAATGGTTCCATCAACTCTCAAAACACCTCCCTCATGTTATTCCTTTATTGGCATACTCTCCCTCCACCCACAACCTCTGGCAAACACGGATCTGTTCTCCATCACTGTAGTTTTATCTTTTGAGACAGGCTTCTTTCACTCATCATACTGTCTGAGATTCATCCAAGTTGTTGTGTGTATCAATAGTTTGTTCTTTTTATTGCTGAGTAGTGATGCATCATATGGTATACCACAGTTAGTTCATTCTTTTACACACTGAAGGATATCTGAGTTGCTTCCAGTTTGGGGATACTACGTAAAAGGCTGCTTATGAACATTTGTGTACCAATTTTCATGTGAACATAAGTTTTCAATTACCTAGTGTAAATACCCAAGAGCAGGATTGTTGGGTCATAAGTTAAGTGTATATTTAACTTTATAAGAAGCTGCTAAACCATTTTCCAAGTTGGCTGGACCATTTTTCAATCACACGATGTGAGTTTAAGGCACTCCACATCCTTGCCAACACTTGGTATGGTCAGTAATATTTTTCATTTCAGATATTCTAATAGGTGTGTAGTAGTATCTCATCATGGTTTAAATTTGCATTATCCTAATGCCTTATGGTAATGAACACCTGTTTTTCATGTGCTTATTTTCTGTTTTTATATTTTTTTGGTGAAACATCTGTTCACATCCTTTCCCCATTTTTAATTGGATTCCTTAATGTTGAGTTTAAGAGTTCTTTATTCTGGTTACAAGTCCTCTGTTGGATATGTGATTTGAAAACATTTTCTCCTAGTTTGTGGCTTGTCTTTTATACTCTCTTGACAATGATTTGGCAAAGTGAAGTTTTTAATTTTAATAAAGACCAATTTTTCCTTTTATAGATTGTGTTTTTGTTATCATTTCTAACACTTCAACTAACACCAGATCATGAAGATTTTCTCCTGTTTGCTTCTAAAACTTATGTTTTTATGATGAATGAATTGAATTTTGATGAACAAAGGAAATGAGGTACTTGATAATAGATTTCCTTCTTTTTTTTTTTTTTTTTGGGGGGGTGGTACGTGGGCCTCTCACTGCTGTGGCTTCTCCCGTTGTGGAGCACAGGCTCCGGATGTGCAGGCTCAATGGCCATGGCTCACAGGCCCAGCCGCTCCACGGCATGTGGGATCTTCCCGGACTGGGGCACGAACCCGTGTCCACTGCATCGGCAGGCAGACTCTCAACCACTGCGCCACAGAAGCCCGGTTTCCTTCTTAATGTTGTAGTTTGCTCCTACTAATTCTACGGAGTTACCGGAGACTTTTAGACAGACAGCATGTCTGTGAATGGCTCTTTCCTCACATAGAGGACTGCCGTCTGTTGTCTACAATTTAATAATTTTTTAAAAATCTGATAAGCAAGTTTTTTGTGTATGTCAGATGCATTTGGTGACTACACCTGATCTGAACCAGCGTGAGAGTATTGTTAGTCTTTATTTATCTCTCTTAATGTGACCTTTATACATTCTGTTACAGAACTCTTTGCATGTTAATTAGGACCCAAACTGGCGTATTACCTAATATTCAATATATGGACTGTACAACCCTACCTACTAACATCTGAAAAAATATGAATTCTGTAACATAAGCGTTACAGGAAGAGGAAGGTGTACCTGAAATTTAAAGGTCTCTCGTGACATGATAGTTCCTGTAGTGGCTACAGGAAACCTCTTCCTCGGGCCTCTCCTCATTCTTGTCACAAGTTCTCACTACTGTGACCGAGGATAGGAATAAGGGACATTACATACAGTGCTTTATTCAACCTGAACGAATGTGTCTTCCCTTGTAACAAAGGAGGATTTATGATACTTTTCCCATTTTTCTTTGCGGTAGTAAATAAAAATACTGACCAGTCAGCCCCCTAATATTAAGGAAGGCCTTTATTTTTGCATTATGGTGTGTACGTGTACACACATGTGTGAGTTAGAAACAGGATGGCAGACATGGATGAGGCTCAAACATGGACACCTCAGCCCTCTCTCTACTCGCCAAGACGGGGATGCTGTGTGCCCATCAGGGGAGCCTGAAACACGCGTGATGTGACTTGAGACAGTGTCTGGCACATAGCAAAGGCCCGATAAAGTTAGGCAAAGGTCTTGCTGACCACAGTACCTTGTCATTTCAGGTGTAGCAGTACCTGGAATTTTCTATCAGAAACTCAGCCCATTAGACTAAGGATGCCTTCTTCTGGGGTAGGTTGAGGGGAAATCAGAGACTCCCCAGCTCTGCAGCG
This sequence comes from Monodon monoceros, assembly GCF_005190385.1. Classification (NCBI taxonomy): domain Eukaryota; kingdom Metazoa; phylum Chordata; class Mammalia; order Artiodactyla; family Monodontidae; genus Monodon; species Monodon monoceros. Next base: position 19,225,221 of record NW_021703774.1, on the reverse strand, counting down.
TGCCACTTTATCATCCCTTTGGCCCTAGTGGAAGACACACTGTCTTTCCTCCTCATTTACTGCTACAAAGATTACAGTGAGGGCCCATGATCTGAGTCCATCCTGTGTCTGAAACCAAGTACACCGTGAGGAAGTTCAGGAACTACTCTTTCTCTCTAGACTTCTAGAAGCTTATCTCCAGACTTAAAAATTAAAGAGAATAAAACCAGGAGCCAGGAGCAACAAGAAAGAGGGATTTGGCTTTCCATTTCTTTCAGTTACGTACTTTTGTCTTGTGGAGTTCAATTTGCAGAAAAGCAGTTAGACAGAGGCAGGGTCGGTTCAGGGGCAAGGCCATATTTAGAAGCTCAAAATGCTTGTTTTTGTGGTGCCAAAGGAATCTACACTTCTTTTTTCTTCCCAGAAGAAAACAGAAGCTCATCATCCTGACAGAGGAAGTCCAGAAGTTTTTAGGTGGAGATTAAACTCTATTCTCAAACACTGATGCTCCTGTTCAGCTTCTTGGTTAAGAGATTTTAATAGGTTTTAAAAATGGTTAGCATGCTACATCGGTCTGCTTTCTAAATAATTTAGAGAACTTGTGACCTGGAGCTTTCATGGAGTTGATGTAACTGTTCTGGAAATCTCTTGACTTGAACTTGAGACTCACTTTCATACAGCTGCAATATGTCCACCGTCAACAGCAGTCTGTACCCAGAAAGCAGGAGGGGAAATGGGGGGGGGGGGGTGGGGGGGGAAGACATCCTCAAATAATTCTTTCTTAGGCTGCAGTTCTACACATTGACCACCAGGTGTCTGTCTTCACACAAGCAGTCTTGCTTGTGTGATGTACTACTTGACTGCCAGATTCTTTTTAAGACTAAAGCAATTTTTCTAGATGTTGGTACAAGTGGATATACATGTGCACATATAAAGTGAAGTCTCAGAGCCAAACTAAATAATTTGCAATTCCTCATCTAAGTAGGAGTAATCAATCGAACCTTGTGTTTATCTTCGGATGTTGTTTGGGAGAACTAATTGAGGCAAGTTACGTGACCAATGGGTTTGGGAAATGGTGAAAAAAAAAAAATATATATATATATATGTCCTCTTCCAAAATCTCATCTGGCGTTTGTAAAATTCAATGTTTTTAGCAAGCAAACAGGTTTGTTTATGTTCCCAGGAATATTTCTTTTGGTAAAATTAGACAAATTCTCTTCTGAGCTGGCTTCTTACTCCATAGTGAAATGGGATGGTTCAGTTTCTGCCTTAGCAGAATTTCAGTTTCAATCCTTGGCCCTGATACGGTTGAAAAATCTCTCTCTCTTTGTGCAAGAATGAGATTTGATTTCTTTCTTCCCAGAATTGGGAGTGACATTGTAATAGTTACCTAATCCGATAACCTTAGAGGGGCCTGGAATGAACAAATGATGCCCTTGAGTCCATGCGAGGGGAGTGCTGCTCTTGCAGTCGCCTGATTGAGCAGTATCGTGGCTATCTCTTTATATCTCCCTCTCCATTTATTTATTTAGTCAGTTACAAAGAGAATAGTTACCATCAATTTAGGAGTCTCCCCCTCTTGACTCTTGCTGACCAACATGGAGGTTTCTGAGAGCCCTAGAAGTCCTTGTTTATGCTTTAATTAAATTGTACACAGACATGACTAAAACAATCAACTAGTCCAGGAGATGTACCTTATGAGAAAGAACTGCACTATCCTGTACAACCACTTCACTGGGGTCTTGGGAGGGAGAGGAGATAATTATATTGTATATCAAAGTACAGTGTTGAACCTGAAGACTTCCTTTTCTGTCATTATTGCTAACTTTTGTTTGGTTTTGTTTATTTTTTGTTTTTGTATGTTTGTCCATTATTTTTGATATCTTTAGGACATTAAAATCAGCTTATCTAGCAAGGTGTTTGTAGCGGGAGCAAAACAAGCCCTCAGGGTTGTGTTCTCATCAATGCTGTCTGTCATTTCTAGTCCCTTAAATATTTTTAGCTATATTTATTACAACTCATTTTCCTCCCAAATTTTGTGTTTAATAACACCATTTTTTATGTCATCTGTTTACTAATTCAACCAAGGCTTATTTACTACTTACAACTACTACAATGTTTATTTACTATTTACTACTTACTGTGAACTTCATGCTGTGGATAAAATAAAAATGACTAAGAACCAGTCCAATGACTGGTTGACTGCAAAAAATGACTACACCAGTAAATAGAATTTTGCTATTTATTTCCTAAATATACTTGTGGTATAAAACAAATTTCTGCTTTTTAGTCATGTAACACTCAACATATAGTTGTTATGTATAGAGAGCATTGTTATTCAAACATGTGAAATATTGAGTCATATTACAGTGGAGATAAAACAGTGAACTGCTTGTTTACACAAAATTACTATGCAGATGATCTCTCCAATATTATTTAAACTAATATATGCAAACAGAGACAAGGATTGTTATACCCATTCTAAAAGGGGAAATAGAAATTCACTTTGTAAAATTATTTTCACTTGGCTTCAGTTGTCTGGATATAATTATTTTACTTTTATTATTACACTTAAGTCATTACATCTGTCTCCAAAATGTTCTGGAATGGAAGAATTAACAGGAAGCAAGTTCTGCAACTGAAACCCCTTTCTCTCCAAGCATAGGATCCATGGTGATGAATGAATATAGAAGAAGAAATAAAAGCAGCACAAAACTGGAAGGAAGAGCTCTAAAGGCTTAGGTGAACCTTGGCTAGAATGAAATGGAGAGGATCCATCTCTGTTTCCTCTGAAAACCATTCTTAAAAATCCCAGAGTACATGTTACAGCAATAGTGAAAAGACCAAATGAATGGGATTTTCTTTTTCCACTAGGTAAGAAAAAACAGTGGAGAGAAATTTGCATTTTTTGAGGACATCAAATCTGGGCCAGTTACTCTGATTTGAAAAAGAACCAAGAAGGGCTGTGCTGCTTTGTAAAACTGTGAAAATAAGAAGCAGGAAGGGCCCCTGTAAAGTCTGTACAGGGTCAAGGAAATTTAGCTTCATTTATTTGCTGTACTTTGGCTAATTTGCCAACTGTAAGCTTTTGCATTCATCTTACTATTTTCCATTTAAGAAGGTCATTCATGAATTCATTCAATTAATGTCAGTCAGCATTTAATAATGGACAGGTAAATGAATAGAAGTGGGTCTGACCTTCAAGCTATTCTGTGTCTAATGAGCTAGTACATGGATTCCTCAACTCACCAAAATTATAACATTATGAATTTATAGTGATAGGAACTCAACTCCAGCAACTCAGAGAGTTCATTCTTACTATCATACACTAGGGAGTATTTGAGCTTGGTCTTAGGTTATAACTAGCTTTTGGTCAGCCATGAGGTGCGGAAAGGTATTTTAGGGGAAAATGAAGAATACCATGAAAATATAGACAACATGGAATTATATTCTTGGGAAAAAAGTATAAAATAGAGTAGCTAGAGCATGTGTGTATGGGACAAAAGTGGCAAGAGATTAAGATGAAAAGGTAAATTGAAAAATGTTATGATAGTTCTTGATACCGTGAATAGGCACATAGAACTTATTATGTAATAGCTACATTCAGAAAATGCTTTTTCAAAAAAAAATGTTTCATGACTATCACTTGGGATTCTTTAGGATGTAAGCAACTGAACACCTAGCACAGATGGCTCAAGCAGAAAGACAATTGTTTGGTTTGCATAAATGAGAAAGCTCATAGGTTGACTTAAGGCACTGTTTGAATTCAGTGACCAAATGGCATCACCAGGATTCATCTCTCTGGGAGTCTGAGGTCGGCTTTATTCTCAGGCTCCTGGTGGTAATGTCTCACCTTGCCCTGCTGCCATGACCTCAAAGGCACATTATCAAACACCCAGCTAGAAAACCTCATCTCCTGGTAGCTAAATGACCATGTAGGCAATGAGTCCCTCACTTGGCCACACACCAAGTCTTGAAGCAAGCACTGTGGTCAAGGTAATGGGATGCACTGTTGTTTCTTTAGCAGAAGACATAGACTCCACCCCTGTAGCCTGGGCTGTGAGAAGACATGATGCTCTCAAAGCACTGTGGCCAAAAGAAAGAGGAGTCCTTTTTGAGCCACAAGACAAAACTAAGTCCCTGAGAGGTGAAGGGACTCGCTAGGAAGTTCTCTCTCTGCTGGCACACTGCCAGGGGAGTCTTCTAATTCCCAGTCTCTTGCCGTTGTATGCTATCATTTTAGAATAACCCTAAACACTGACCACTAGAGATTTTTGTCAAGGATGTGATATGGCCAGGTCCACTTTCAGGAAGGAGATTTGTGGCAGTTTGGAAGACAGACCGAAGGTGAGGGAAACCACGGGCAGGATGAGAGGCTAGGAAGACTTCCTTGTCTGAAGGATGGCAGGGCCAGTGCACCAGCAGGGAGAGGGTGAGCAAGAAAGGCATATCCAAGGTAGCATCAAGGGATCTTAAATGGATTTAATGATGAGGGAGAAGAAAACACACCTCATGTTCCTTGTCACCCTGAAAAGTGTATTAACGATCAGTTTCCCGATAATTTGATATTTCCTTAATCTCTTTCATATGGGTTAGTCATTTATTTAATACATCGCTCATCAAATAACTTGTCAGAGAATGTGTCTGATACTCTGCCAGGTAGCGGAAGAAAACTCAAATGGCAGAGACTCACTCTTCCCACCAGAAACTGTCAACCAGAAAGTCTGGGATGATGATGCCATGAACAAGGCAGGGACACAGGAAGAGGAATGGAAGAGCAAGGAGGAGAAATAACAAGGATGGACCGAGTGGATGCTGTGGTCCCACCCCCATGCCCCCTTTAAGATTAAGGCAGCTATCATTTCATCAGTGATGGGAGAGTTTCTGCTGACAGCTCTCAGCTTTATCTCCAGGAATTGTCCTCAACTGAAGAGAGTCAGCTCACTCATGGGCAAGCCCCTTGGATGTAGCGGGAATTAATGCATAACTAGTCAATGGTAGGATATAAATAGCCAGCCCCCTTTCCTCAAGGCAGGGGAGCTCTGAAGGACCATCCAGCTCCAAACCTGCCAGTAGAACCAGCTGGGGACTTTTCTGTAACTGCACCACAGTTCAACCCCTCCCTCTGCCAAACCATACATCCTTCATTCCCCTATTCACTTTTATCCAGAGAGTTGTCCCCAGTAGACTTTCTGCAGGTACACCTTCTCAGACTACCTGACCAGACAGTGGACTGGGAATGTTAAGTTGAGATGCCTACAGGAAGTCCCTGTAGATGTCAGACAGGCAGGAGTTACTCATATCTGGAGCTCAGATTGCAGCTGAGAATACAAGCTTGTGAGTCACCAACAGATGGGCAATGGTGAAGCTTGGGACTAGCTGGACACATACATGAGGAGAAGGGGATTAAACATAAAAGAAGGAAATGCGGTCTCCCCTAATTGACCTTTAAGCACAATTCTTTTTCACCCTATACTCCTTCAAGTATTCAAGTGCTATTTCTGAAGGATTTTTATTCCGAAGAAAATTAACTACTGGCATTAATACAGATACTTTCAGTTCTATGATTATTATGACCTACATCATACATGCAAAAGAATATATGGGTAAGTTAAAAATTGTGGTGAAATGAAATGTACTCCCTTCCCAGTATGAAAGATGAAACATTACCAAGAACGCTGAATTTCCTGTGTACCTTTCCCTAACAGTTCCTCCCTCCACACCCCTCGAAGTTCCTTCCTGGGCTAATGCTCAACTAGTGCACGTTGAGGTGACCATCCTTGAAGTAGTTACACATTGTTAGCCGAACCACTGCCTCGGGATGCCCCAGCCATTCAGGTACCTTTCCTGGAACCCTCTGGACAGCTCCATCAACCAGCATCTTAAAGGAGTGCTGCCGGGCATAGCAGAAGGCAGAGTCCATTCTGACTGGTCATTGTCTATGACATACTGGGGACTGACTGCATAGTAAGAACAAATAAATAGTTTGGGAATCACTATTTTGAATGTGGGGTTCATAAGTCTTCTGTTTTTCTCCGAGGGCAAAAATTTGTATTCTTACATAATATCATGTTTGATATGAGTTTAGCTTTATGTAAAAAATAAACCCATACTGCACATATTTTTTCCTAAACTTGCTTTTCTTTCATTCAATATCAAATTTGTGGGACCCATCCCTGTTAATGCTTGTGATATAATTCACTCATTTTTACTGGTGCATAGAATTCTATTGTATGCATACGATGTAATTCTGTTTTCCTGCCAATGGATTAGTTCTTTGTTTTCATAAACAATATGATGGTGAATATTCTTGTACATGTTTTCTGGTTCACATGGGCAGAAACTTCTCTAGCGTACGTCCCTGGGAGTGGGCTCACTCAGTGGTGGATTAGATGCAACGTAAAGATTATGAGATTGTGACACGTCATTTTAAGAGTGTGCTGTGTACACTTTCAGCAGGGTGTAAGAGTCCTCATTGATTTACGTCCCTGCTGACACTTAGTATCGTCAGATATTTTAACTTTTGTGAATCTAGAGCATGCGAAATGAAACCTCAGCATTTTCATGAGGAATTAAGGTATTGAGTTTATTTTTTCTATATATATAAATTCCATTTCTGTGTTCTCATCTGTGAAATGCTGCTTCATCACTTTTGCCCATTTTTCCTTTGATGCATGCATTTAGAATTGATTTCTAGATATTTTTTACATTTCTTTAATACCCATGCTTTACTAGTTACATGTGTTGCAAATATCTTCTCTGGCTTACCTACTTTATTTTCTTCATGAAATGTTTTGATAAGAAATGTTCTTAACTTCAATATATTCATATTTATCAATATTTTCCTTTATGGCTATGTGTATGTATTTGATCTCAAGGTATCCTCCTCTCCTCTCAGTCATATTTTCCTATATTTTGTTCTAAAGATGTTAAAATTTCATCTTTCATATTTAAATCCTTAACCATTTGAAATTTAGTTTTTGCATAATGTGAAGCAACTATCACTTTAATTTTTTCCACACTGAAACTAATTTTTCAGCACCAACTTTTATTCATCCAAGTGCTCTGTCACATTTGTCTTGCATCAAGTTCCCAAATATGTGTGGGTGTATATCTGAGACATCTGTCATGCTCATTGTTCTTTCTATCCCTGTTCCAGTATAACTCAGCATCACTAGTAAAGCTTTAGACAAATGTCTAAATATCTGGTTGAGGAACTCCTTCTACTCTACCTTCTGCAGAAACCTCTTGATAATTCTTGACCCTTTATTTTTTCATTTACATTTTAGGGTCAGTTTGTCAAGTTCTATTGAAAAACATTCTGTTGGAATATTGATAGGACTAGCATTAAATCAATCAATTAAATGTGAGGAGAAATGACATAGTTATAATATTAAATATTGTTAACCATGGACCTAGTCTATATTTTCATTCAATTGGATATTTAAAGTCATTCAATAAATGTTTATAAAGGTCTTACACAGGTTTTTTATCTTTATCCATGAGTGTTTTATATGTTTAACTGATACTGTAAATAACATCCCATCATTGTATTTTCTAATTGTAGCTGGTATATATAGAAAACTTGTGTAACTTTCTTGTAAGTCTAAAAGTAAGTGTCTACACATTCTTCTGGGATTTCTATGTAGACTATGATGTCATCTGAAAATAATAATTTTTATTCCCTTCCAACAGTTGCATCTATTTTTTTTTTTTTTTTTTTTTTTTTTTTGCAGTACGCAGGCCTCTCACTGTTGCGGCCTCTCCCGTTGTGGAGCACAGGCTCCGGACGCGCAGGCTCAGCGGCCATGGCTCACGGGTCCAACCGCTCCGCGGCATGTGGGATCTTCCCGGACTGGGGCACGAACCCGTGTCCCCTGCATCTGCAGGCGGACTCTCAACCACTGCGCCACCAGGGAAGCCCTACATCTATTTTTATTTGAGTAATTATATTGGATAGAACCTCTAAGATAATATTGGATGGCTTTTGTGAGAGTGGGAAGACATGTCCTGCTCCTAATCTTAAAGAGAGTGCCTTAAGGGTTTTACTATTTCTATAATGATTTCTTTAATATCTTGTAAGTGCATTTGTTTTCAGGTTGCAAAAGCACTCCTGATTCCTGGTTTACTAAGGAATTTTTAAATATAAAGAATGGGTGTTGAATATTATTGCATGCTCTTTCTGTATACATTGAAGCAATCATATGATTTTTTTTTTTGATTTGTTCATGTGGTGAATCACATTAATAGATTTTCTAACTTGGAACCAATCTTGTATTTCTGGCATACGCTCAACTTAGTCATCGTGTATTACTGTTATAAAACATCATATAAACAATAAAGGATTCTGTTTGCTGATGTTTTCCTTAGTATTTTGCATCTATGTTATAAGTAGAGCTTGTCTGATTCCCTTGTCAAGATACCTTTATCATTTGTTTGTTATGCAGGTTATATGAGCCTCATAAAATTAGCTGGGAGTAAGTTGCCTCCATTTTTCCATTCTTTGGAAGATTTGGTATAAGAACTGAGTTTTCCTTAAAAATTTGAATCACTCGTCTCTAAAATCATCTTGTGTTTCATGTTTTCTTGAATCAGTTTTTATAATTTACTTTTTTTTAGGAATCTGTCAATTTCATGTAGATTTTAAAATATATTGGTATAAACTTTTCACAATATTTTACTTAAAAAAGGATCTCTGTTGTGTCCGCAGTTATGTCTTCTTTTCATTTGTAACATTGTTTATTTGGATCTCTTCCTTTTTTTCCCAGATAAATCTTGCCAATGTTTAAATCTTTTCAAAGAATCAGTTTTTCCTATGTTTATCTTTTCTTCTATCATGGTTTTTTATTTCAGTGATTACTGTTCTTACCTTTATTATTTCCTTCTGCTAGTTTAGTAAGGTTTATTATACTGACCTTTTTCTAACTTCAAAGTTAGGTATTTACCTAATTAAGTTTGGGACTTTCTTCTTTCCTAGTATAAACATTTAAGGCTTTACACTTTCTTAAACAAGTGTTTTAGTTAAATCCCACAAATTTTGAAATGTGGTATTTTCATAATTATTCTGTTCCAAGTACTCTCTAATGTCCACTAGAAACTTTGTGAAGTTTTATAAATTTTAATTCCAAACTTACAGACTTTTAAAAAATAAAATGTTTGTTTTAAATAGTTTTAAATTTACAGGAAAGTTTCAAAGATTATACAGAGAATTCAAAGAGTTTCCATATATCCTGCACCTAATTTTCTCTATCATTAATATTTTACATTACTATGGTACATTTGTCAAAAATGATGAACCAATATTGATATATTATTATTAACCAAAGTTTATACTTTATTCACATTTCCTTAGTTTTTACCTATTTTTTTTTCTGTTCCAGGATCCCATCCAGGATATCACATTACATTTAGTTTTCACGTTTCTTTAGGCTCCTCTACATTGTGACAATTTGTCAAGTATTTTGTAGAATGTTCTTCAACATGGATTTGTCTGATGTTTCTCTCATGGTTAGACTGGGGTTATGGGTTTTAAAGGGAAGGTAAAGTACCATTTTCATCACATCATATCAAAATTCATGCTACTGACATGACATTATTAATGATGTTTACCTTGATCACCTTCTTAAAATAGTATCTGTCAGGTTTCTCCACTGTGGCGTTATTATTTTTGCCCTGTTTCACACTGTGCTCTTTAGAAGGAAATCACTGCACAGTCCACCTTTACAGAGTGAGGAGTTACGTTCCATCACATTGTGGGATGGGGAGGGGGGGGGAGTAGCTGCACAAATTATTTGGTATTCTTCTGCAAAGTAGATTTATCTTTTCTCCCCCATTTATTCAATAATTTATTTATATTAGTATAAATTTGCAGATGTTTATCTTATAGTTCAGGCTATATTCTAATACTGTGCTATTTTATCATGTTTCCCAAATTATTTCAGCTTTGCCTTCTTAGGAATTTCTAAAGTTTAAAAGCTATCTTTTCACTATTTATTCACTATTTATGTTTATCTTAATTGCATTGTGACTAGAGAAGAGAATCTGTGTGCTACTAATTTTTGAAATTTAGTAGAATTGTTTTATATCCTAGTAGACGTTAAAATTTGTAAATTATCCAAGTACTTGAAAATATTTTTATTTTCTAATTATTGAGCAGTTGCCTATATATGTTGCTATATAATTTTACTGAATTTTTTTGTCTGCTGAATATATATATATATATATATATATATATATATATATATGTCTCCCAATGGTAAATTTTTAAATTTCTCTTTATACATTTGCAACTACTTTATTAGAAAACTGCAAGATCAGATTTATTTTATTTCCTGATGACTTAAAGTTAAAATGTTATGCAGTAATCTTCCTTATCTTCAATAATGATTTTTATTAAAGTCCTATCTTTCTGACATAATAAAATTGCATAAGGTTCTTCTGATTGTTTGCTGCCTGGCATATATTTTTTCCATTAATTTACTTTAATCCTTTCTGTGTCCTTATGTTTTAGAGATGTCTATTGTAAATATAAGATATCTGAAATAGAAAGATATATTTTAGTTTACAATCTTTGTCTTTGAACAGAAAAACTTAATTTACATTTATTATGATAACTTCATTAATACAGAGGTAGTTCTAACTCACTGTAAACTTTCTATTCTGCTTTTCCTCTTTCTTCTCATTTTCCTACTTATTTTATAATGCTTGACTTTGTTTACCCCTATTTTTAGAAAGTATACATTCTGGATTCTCTGCAGTTACCACAGAAATTTACTATGTATACACAACTCACTGACATGTATAATTAATGGATATTTTAAATTCTATTCCAGAATATTATATGGAACTTTGAAAACCTTAATTTAGATTACGCTCTTATTATTTTATGTTACTATTGGTTAATACATTCATTGTATTCTAAACCCTATGAATTAGGCTCAAATTCACATTGTTGGCAATCTGTATATCATCTCCAAAGAAGATATACAGGTTGCCAACAAACACATGAAAGAATGCTCAACATCATTAATCATTAGAGAAATGCAAATCAAAACTACAATGAGATATCACCTCACACCGGTCAGAATGGCCATCATCAAAAAGTCTACAAACAATAAATGCTGGAGAGAGTGTGGAGAAAAGGGAACACTCTTGCACTGCTGGTGGGAATGTGAATTGGTACAGCCACTATGGAGAACAGTATGGAGGTTCCTTAAAAAACTACAAATAGAACTACCATATGACCCAGCAATCCCACTACTGGGCATATACCCTGAGAAAACCATAATTCAAAAAGAGTCATGTACCAAAATGTTCATTGCAGCTCTATTTACAATAGCCAGGAGATGGAAACAACCTAAGTGTCCATCATCAGATGAATGGATAAAGAAGATGTGGCACATATATACAATGGAATATTACTCAGCCATAAAAAGAAATGAAATTGAGCTATTTGTAGTGAGGTGGATGGACCTAGAGTCTGTCATATAGAGTGAAGTAAGTCAGAAAGAGAAAGACAAATATTGTATGCTAACACATATATATGGAACCTAAGAAAAAAAAAATGTCATGAAGAACCTAAGGGTAAGACAGGAATAAAGACACAGACCTACTAGAGAATGGACTTGAGGATATGGGGAGGGGGAAGGGTAAGCTGTGATAAAATGAGAGAGTCACATGGACATATATACACTACCAAACGTAAAATAGATAGCTAGTGGGAAGCAGCCACATAGCACAGGGAGATCAGCTCGGTGCTTTGTGACCACCTAGACGGGTGGGATAGGGAGGGTGGGTGGGAGATGCAAAAGGGAGGAGATATGGGGATATATGTATATGTATAACTGAGTCACTTTTTTATAAAGCAGAAACTAACACACCATTGTAAAGCAATTATACTCCAATAAAGATGTAAAAAATAAATAAATTAAATAAACAAATAAATAAATAAATAAAAGTGGTACATACAGAGAGCAACCAAAAAAAAAAAAACAAGAGAAGTTTTCTGGAGCCTGATTTTCTTTGTTTCTTTTAAGACCATAATTGTTTTTCTCTTGTTCTTTATGAAAGTAATATTTCTTTTTAAAGAATGAAGCCTTTCTACCAGCAAACTTCTTCATCCAAAAGGTGGATTTTTAACAACTGTTCAACTATAATAGTGCAATGGAACTGTCTGCCTTGTTATACACTAATTCCATTTAAGATCTTTGCTGTGTGTTAAAAAAGAATCAAAGCCAATCCCCACACTATAGAAAGGCATGAGACATCTGAACATTACCTGTAGCAGGCACATCCGGTACCTAGAAAAGCACAAAGAACTCAGAATATACCTGCAACCATGACAAGGATGATATATAAGCATGGAGCATGTACACACTGATGGAGAAATATCTCTGGTATAAGACAGCGCTTATGAAATATGGAACTTATTACTGGGTTTTCAGTTATTAATGAGTGTACCAAAGGGTCTTGTGACTCCGCTGCACAAGAGAAGTTTTATTCTTGGCTGCACACAATCTGTCAACATACGTATTCTGAGTCTAATGTCCTCAAAACCTAGACTTTCAGCCAAATTTTTTCCCGGTGCTCTTAGAATTATAAAGTCTTCCTTTTAACATCTTCTTGTTAAACATGACCCTAACCAGAAGTGACAGAGCTTGGCTTACTACAGTGTCAAGGGAGAAGGAATGTCTGTGACAGAGTGGCTACCCCAGGATGGATGACAACGGTACACATACTCGTCTCTGCTCTGGGGGGAGGGGGTTGCCTATTGGCTTTGATTACAGGAGCCGATGCTGGGGATCCAAGCCAAGCTCCACTGACATATAGGAAGCACACCTTCTGCTGCTTTTATGAGAAATTGTGGGTGTTAATACATAAATCTCAGAGGTTGCTGAGACGGGCCTGCATATTGGGGCCCCATTGTTTGTCTGTACGTGGCTCAGACCTGGCCCTAACACCGGGCTGCTTTCAAATTATTTTGGCAGGTGTGTAGGCTGTTCAGCAATAATTAGGAAGAAGAACGAAGGAAACAGAGGCTCTCTGTTCCTTCTACAGTTCAGTGGCCTGCTCCATGCCCTGTGCTGCAAACCAAACCCGGAGGGCCAAGCTGGCACCTGGACCTGGGAGTAGTGTGAACAGAGAAAGTGAGAAAGGACTTCAGGACCATCATATCTCCCTATCAGAGCTGACCTGAAACTTGATTTGTCATTACATGTCCCTAAATTGTCATAATAATTACATGTATTCAAATTTTCTGAAACAGTCATGATTGAAAATATTCCATCCTGTTGTTCCTAAGAGAACACTTATTCTTATGAGACCATTCATCCCAAATCCGGGTTTGGAAACTTTTCAGAATATATAAAATAGATAACTAATAAGAACCTAGCGTATAGCACAGGGACCTCTACTCAATACTCTGTAATGGCCTATATGGGAAAAGAATCTTAAAAAGAGTGGATATATGTATATGTATAACTGATTCACTTTGTTGTACACCTGAAACTAACACAACATTGTAAATCAGCTATAATCTAATAAAAATTTTAAGAAAACGTATAGCCTACTTTGCTATGGCCTCAACAGATAATCTCTACTGGAATTTGTCCCCATTCAAGTTGAAATGAGTGACAATGCCGAGTCCCAATTTATACACATTCCAATTCTCCAGTACCTGAGCTCTCTTCTTTCTGATATGACTTTCAAAGACAAAAGACACAGCATAGGTTTGTGAGCCTACCACTTAAATAAAGTGAGGAAACGAAGAGATGGGTCCCTCGTGTGCAATTCGTGAATTAGCTTTTTTTCTCACCCAGGAGCCTCTTCTTCGCTGGGCATGATCCTCCTAGGTTGGAACAGGTCACCAGGCTTCAAGGACATCATCTTAGGCATGACAAATGCTCCAGAATATTCTCTCCCTGCTGCCTGAGCCTTCATCTCTTCAGACCTCAGCTGGTGCTGATTTCAGATTTACCCACAAATTAGATTTCCCATGCACTTGATGGTTTTTCTACTTCTAAGGCAACACTTAATCCTGCCTGTGTGCCTGGAATCCCACCTGAGTCACAGCTTAGGTGTGGGTATGTCAGACATACTTTCCCCACCATCATTTCATCAGGACTAGACTTTCGCCAGACCATCCAGCAATATAAGAAAGAGATAGAACTGCAGAATATCTGACCCAAGTGCTATGATAGAATTGTCCACTGAGGAGTTAAAGTGTGCACACTTATCAAAACCCATTTCTGGCTCTCATTTTGCTGTTTTACTGGTATTTTAAATTACTAATAGAACTCCTTCCTGCTGCACTGTCTTCCAAACTGCTTTAGCAACAGTTGCTTCTGTGAGCAGATATAATTTTTTTAAAAATTAAGCTAGACTGTTTTCCAAACTGACTTAAAATTTTGCATTATCACCAAGAATGCATGAGGATATCCATTTTCTCACACCTCTGCCAGTGGTAGGTGTTTTGATCCTTCTTATTTTTTGCCAGTCTAGTGGGTACAAAGGGAGAGTACACTGCTACTTTATTTTGTAATGTGGCGTCTGTAGAATTTGAGCATATTTTCATGTGTTTGGTAGCTGTTTTCATATGATTTTCAATGAGTTGCCTATACATGTCCCATACCAAATTTTCTGGCAATTTTAAAAAGCTATTTGAATATTATGATAATAATTCCTTATGTTCACCTTCTATATTACAAACATTTTCCAAAATGAATCACTTGTTGACAATGTTTGTATTTTCCACATATATTTTTAATTAAAACTTTTAAAGTTTTAATTAAAATTTAAAATTACGTACATAAAATTATAATGTATAAATATAAACAACTATAGACTTTGAATTTCTGGTCTTTAAGAAGGTTTGTCTTGCGCTTGGATGTACTTGGAATATTCTAGATTCTCAAATATGCAATCCCACTTATAAGAATCTATCCCGTGAAAATAAAAACTTGGGACATGATATTTGCAGAGGGATATTATTTTAGAATGTTTTACCATGGAATAATAAAATATGAAATAAAATAAATGTCCATCACTCAGGGAATGACTGAATAAATCATGGAGGATAAACACTATTAAAAGAAGAAAGAGGGCTTCCCTGGTGGCGCAGTGGTTGAGAGTCCGCCTGCCGATGCAGTGGACACGGGTTCGTGTCCCAGTCCGGGAAGATCCCACATGCCGCGGAGCGGCTGGGCCCGTGAGCCATGGCCACTAAGCCTGCATGTCCAGAGCCTGTGCTCCGCAACAGGAGAGGCCACAAGAGTGAGAGGCCCGCGTACTGCAAAAAAAAAAAAAAAAAAAAGAAAAGAGAGCTCTAAAAGTTTTCTTTGAGAGATTTCCCATGAAATATTTTTGAGTGAGAAAAGCAAGTTGTAGCAAATTATGCATACTATGAAGCCACACTTACAAAAAAATGCATGTATGAATATGTACACTGTATACGTATTTACACCTGTACATGTGTATGAGCATAGAAAACCACAAAGGTTATATACTGAGTTGTTAAAAGGAGATGAGAACGATAATGAAGAGGTAGAGAAACAGAAGGATGGAGGAAGAGAGAATCATAAAGTTGGGGAAGGCTATATTAAAGACAATGTACAAGAACAAAAATACCTGCCTTTAAAAATCAAGCTACATTTTTAATCTTCATTTGAATGTCTTACATCACTGTAAGATTTGCCTTTCATTTATCTTCACATTATGTCATAGAGGAGAGAAAGCTAGGTCTTATGTTAGGTGAAGGTATTGATGTAATACGAAAAACTTGGTGCTTGCTTGGCTTCAGCTACTTGGCAACTGACATTACATCTCAAAACCTGGCATGGGTCTGATGACCACAGGTCCTGGGGAGCTCCAACGGTACCTTATCTATGATCTAACCCAGGGTTCCTCAACAGCATTGTAACTGACATTTTGTGCTAGATCATGAATTCTTTGTTGTGAAGGGTCATTCTGTGCAATGCTGAAGGCTTATCTGCATCTCTAGCCCTACCTATTAGATGCCAGTAGCACCCAACAGTAACAATCAAAAATATTCCCCAGATTTATCAAATGTTCTTTAGGGAAGTGAAATCACTCAGTTTTGAACCACTAATCTCATCTGAATGATTATTATATCCTTTTCCTGAAATTTGTTTTTCTGGTAACAAGAAGACACTTCTTAATGATTCCTTTGAAAACTGACCCCTTTGAATTATTTCAGTGCCCTTTATTTTGATTAAGTGTGTGTCACCTTATCATTAGTGGGAGAGGGAGATATGATCTTGTTGTTTTCCTCTCAGTATTGCACAAACAAGTTAGAGTGACTCATTCACTCTGGGCACAAGAAGCCTCAGCCTTCAGGTACACCGGGAATGTTCATTATAAATCATAATTATCTGGATTGTTTGGAGCTACTATTATAGACCTAGGGAACAATGACTTCAAATTTTTTGAAAATGAGGGAAGTTCCTTTCTACTTATTTGCTTTATTCCTACAGTAATCACACATACACAGGAACTGCTTTATTCTTTATTGCACTCTTTTATCTTAGAATTCCAGGCTTTCACAAAACTGATAATCCAGGGCAAAGAAATCAATCAGGAATTTAAAAACTGTTAGGGCTTTGATGATTTTGCTCTAAGGCTGTCACTCTGACTTAGTTCAGAGAACTCTGTAATCCTGAACAGTCTAATTGTTACAACCTAAAGGAAATTCTCCTCAAATGTCCCATATAGATTAAAAATTTCAAGCCAGGGACACTGTTGATTTTGCCTCAGGGATACCTGTCCAATGGCTTTCTCAGATCACCAAGAAGTACAGAGGGCTGTGAAGCTTTGTCATGTTTACAGAACTGTTTTTGTTTGTTTGTTTTGTAGCCAAATGTGATCTGAGACTCGCTTTCATGAAAACCTTTTTAGTGAGATCGGGAGCAAGCCACTAACCCCATCACTTTCAGCAGTGTGGTGACTACTAAGATTTATTTAAAAGAAACTAAATAGTGCCTAAAGCTAAATGGCTTAGGCCAATCCAAAACACAAGTAAACTTTTCTTATCTTCACAACAATCTTAAAAACATTTGTTTACTCATTTATTCATATTTATTCGTAATAAAAGAAATTTCTAAATACTATGTGCAGGCTTTGTGCTGGGATTACAATGGTAAACAAAAATACTCCCTGTTCTCATGGAGTTTAAGATCTAGAGGAGTAAAGAGGCATTAATTATACACTTTAATAAATAAGGGTTACTTGTTCTGGAGAGGTCCATGGCACTATATGAGATCTGCTTTGCTCAGGAGAGCAGGGAAAACTTCCTTGAGAAACTGATGCTTACAATGAGGTGTGAAGCATCATTAGAAGTTAACTTGGTGAAGAAGGGAGAGAATAGGATTTCAAGAACGGACAGAGCATGTGCAAAGTCCCTGACAAGAGGGAGAGTATTGAGAATAAGGAGCAGAAAGCAGACCAGTGGGACTAACGCTGAGATGGCAAATGGAGAGAGCCAGGTGAGATCAGCTTGAGAGGTGGGCAGAGGCCAGACCTTTTAATTCAAAACAGGTTTTGCCTAAATCTTACAAGCAATGAGAAACCATGAAGAATTTTAAGAAAACAGTTGCTATAATCAGTGTTATTTAAGCAAGAGGTTGACAAAATTGTGTTTTTACTTTATTCTGGCTGAGTTTAAGGAAAGGGTATGAAGGGGGCCAGAGAACACATTGGCAGGTAATTGAGGAAAATGTTTAGCTGGTCCAAGAAATAGAAAATGATAGTTTGCATTAAGATGGCTGAAACAGTAGTGGTGAAGATGAAGAAAAGTGAGTAAGTGCAAGAGATACCTATTGAGTAATATCAATTGGAATTTGTGGCATGTATTGGTTGCTGGAGGATGAGAGGTGAGAGAGAGAGAGATTGTAAGAGTGTTCTGGGAAAATTAGATTCATATCACAAATATTATTCTGTTTGAATTTTAGATGAACCTCAGATAATTTAACAAACTTTACTCAGGTTCACAGAAATAATCCATGGCTTAGCCAGAGTTGAACCCAAGTGAGTCCAACAACAAAGCCAGCAGTTTATTCATGGCTGAAACAGTTTTTAAGAGAGTAAATTTGACCTGGGAAATGAAACACCTTAAAAAGGACTGTTGGGACTTCCCTGGTGGCACAGTGGTTAAGAATCTGCCTGCCAATACAGGGGACACGGGTTCGAGCCCTGGTCCAGGAAGATCCCACATGCCGGGGATCAACTAAGCCCATGTGCTGCAAATACTGAGCCTGTGCACTAGAACCTGTGAGCCACAACTACTGAGCCCACGTGCCACAACTACTGAAGTCTGCATGCCTAGAGCCTGTGCTCTGAAACAAAGAGAAGCCACTGCAATGAAGAGTAGCCCCCACTCGCCACAACTGGAGAAAGCCCTCGCACAGCAATGAAGACCCAACACAGCCAAAAAAATAAATAGATAAATAAATAAATTTAATTTAAAAATGCTTTAAAAAATAAATAAAATATAAAGGACTGGTGCTGTACAGTAGAAACTAACACAACATTGTAAAAGAGCTATACCCCAATTTAAAAAAAAAACAACAAAACAGAAAAAGACTGGTGGTCTCTGGGATAAAAATTGGAATCCTGGTACTTTTAATGAAATAAAAGGGCATCTCCTACCATAAACCTCTTCTCGCACTTTTATTTCACTCACATTTTATTTGGCATGTGACTTACTCTTAACTTCTAATAAACCAGTTAAAATGTGATTCTGCAAGGAGGGCAGCAGTAGCAGCTACATTGTTTTCTAATCTTGCCAAAACCTAACATGACAAAAGACAGAATAACTAGACAGCAAAACCAAAGACACATGGATATTTTAAAATAAAACTGAATAACACAATTCTCAAACAACAAAAGAATGAGTACAAACTACCAGCAGCCAAGCCCTGCATAGTACTGATATTTGAATAGCCTGAAGTGTCTAAGAACAGGGGAATTTCAAAATAGCCAGGGCAGTGCAGTGGGAAGGGTCATGGGCCAATTTTAGATTTTCACCTGAAACTAGGAGACGTTTTACCCAATGTAATTGTAAATTAATGAAACAGGCCTACTGTAAATACCAACGGGTATGGAGTAGCAAATCCCCATTGAATTCTCAAAACTGGCCCAGCAAGTCTCCTTTACAGATAGATCCATGCACAAAGGAGAAACTTCTGGGAGTTGAATCAAAATTGATAGGAATAGGGACAATGGAGATGAAATAATAAAAGGTCCAGATAAAACTGGGGAAAGGGAAAAGAGTCAAGAAGGCTCAGAAGCAAACCACCATATATTTGAACACTACAAGAAAACAATATATCAGGGAATTCTGTGGAGTGAGAAAAGTTTCCCTGAACCACATTTCTTTCTAAAGTTGGGGAAAGTTAATTTCACAAAAAATGAACACAG
Source organism: Monodon monoceros (assembly GCF_005190385.1). Lineage (NCBI taxonomy): Eukaryota > Metazoa > Chordata > Mammalia > Artiodactyla > Monodontidae > Monodon > Monodon monoceros. The sequence goes on along the minus strand of NW_021703774.1, from coordinate 19,205,811 downwards.
AAAATACTTGAAGTTAAATTCCATATAAAATTATTATAAGAAAAAAGATAATATGAAATAACATCCCTACAGGCAATGGAAATGTGCCAGAAAGATAGGCCCTATAATAGAATAAACTATAAACATTTTCAAATGGAAGAAAGAAAATGCAAATCAGAATGAGGAAACATAAATCCGGTTTAGAAATATTTATTAATTTACTGACAGAACTCAGGAAGCAATTATATGATAATTTCAGAAGTGAGGGCTAACCTGGGAAAAGTACAAAAGCTACTAAACACAACAGAAATGTCTTAAGGAGAAGAGATGGTGAAAAAGAGGAAGAAAAGCAAGATCCAGTATAGGTATAATGGGAGTCCATGATGACAGAAACCAAAGCAAGAGAGTAAAACAAATGCTAAAAACTGTAATTTAAGAATGTTTCTTGAAACAAAGAGTAGCTTGAAACTTCAAAGTGAAAGAGCATGCTGTCTCCCTGAGAATACTGAACCAGAATGACCAATATCAAGACATGTTCTAGAAAAATTACTGAACCTAAAGTTTTTATTTATTTATTTATTTAATTTTACTAGTTGCTATGAAGTTGTTGTTTGATAGATCACATTTGTAATGGCCTCTTCAGTAATTTACTTGGCTGAGTAAAGCCACAATGCCCAATGTCATACCCACCTTCTGGGGAACTGGTCAACTCTGAGACTAAAAGGTCCAATTTCCTCTCCCCAGCTTGAGACATCTCCCAGCTGCAGTGCTCCCTTTAGGGTTGGGTGAAGCTTTGTTGCAACTGCACCACATCTCAACTTCTCTCTCTATCTAACATTGTTTTCTTCCCTCGCCTGAGCTGAGGACATTCTCTAATAAACTTCCTTCATGCTGATGGTCATATCAGTGTGTGCTTCCTTCCTAATCTGAAATAGGCATGTGGGCAAAAACAGCATGTGATTTATAAGGGAAAGAAAGTAGTTTATCAATAGGCTATTTGACAGCAACACTTTATGAGAGAAGAAAATAGAGTAACATGTTTAAGATATTGAAGAGAAGAAAAGAAAACCAAAGTACAAGGGGCACAGACAAATTATTATCAGTCTAAATGAGCTCAGAAAATATTACTCCTTATGGGCCCTCCCTAAAGAACTTACTAAAGAATGAGTTTCAGACAATGAACAGGATTAGAGACACATAGAGATAAGTCCTAGAGAGGAAAATTTAATGTATAGTTAATTGTACAACTAGGGCTAAATGAGGATTAAAAGAGGGAATGAAATTAGCATGCAATAGCTAAATCCACAGATAATGTAGATGGAGTTCAACTATTAAAAGGGAAAGGATACGTAGTACAAATGAAAAGTTTATTTTTAACTGTCTTAGCAGGTATATGGATTGTAAAAGTATTATTATCATTATCCTGAGACTTTAAATGTGTGTAATATGAGACAAGTAAAAGAGCAGTGATGGAATATTCTAGTCTCAACATCATTTATGTCTTTAAGAACCAGGATTTCCAATGCAGGATAGGAGTTGGCAAACTATGGCTCATGAACCTACCACCTTTATGTTTGTGAGTGACATTTTATTGGACTATAGCCACACCCATACTTTACATATTGTTTATGGCTGCTTGCCTGCTATAATGGCAGAATTGAGTAGTTGCAACGGAGACCATATGGTCTGCAAGGTAAACTAATTACTATCTAGTCCTGCACTTTGAAAGTCTGTGACCCCTAGTGTAGAAGAAAAGAGTGGCAGAAATAATACAGAATCTGTTAGGGAAAAGCCAGGTAGTCCTGATTTTGAATTAGAAGTATTAGTATGAACTCATGATACGTGTGTGTGTGTGTGTGTGTGTGTGTGTGTGACTCTGTGTTTATGTGCACAAGCACATGTGAATTTATTTCCTGGCTGTGTCCACTGAAGAAGCTTAGAAATAGTAACCAAACAGAGAGCAGTGAACATCTTTATTGATCATACTGTAGTCTCGAAACACACTTGCCTGCTAAAAGAATTCAGAGCTTCTAGGAGATTAGAAATATACAAAATTATCATACTAGATAGTGAGAAAGCTGTGAAAAGTTTCAGGAGTCAACTTGAAGAGGCTCCCACTGTCCAGAGGCTCAATTTTGTGCTTCAAAACTAGAAAATAATTGCAGTGGCTTAAAACTCATTAGATATGTTCATACTGATATTAAAACATGAAACTAGTAGTTCATCACAAAAAAATTATTGAGATCCAATATATCATCTTGAAAACTTATAACTAAAGGATGAGAAAAAGCATTTGCCCCTCCTTTTCAGTATAAACTTTTCCAGTAGGTAACCAAATTGTAGATAAGGGGACGTTTCTCTTATAAAATTTCCCATATAATAAATAATAAATTTAGAATGACACCATAGGCAACCCCACAAAACATTAAGGGATCTATTCATCACATATCAGTGGATGCTAACATCACAAAAAGAGTGGCAACCAGATATCAAATGCCTTCCATTGAAAACACACCAGAGTCTATAGTCCTACCAAATGAATAGCAAATTTCAATGATAGAGGAATACGTTGAATTGAACCTTGTACTGGCAATCAGCAAAATCCAGACTGTGTGGGAAATATACATGTCAAATGCCCTTTATTCAACAGATAAATTGTAAAGAAAAGTAAGGTATGAAGGGAAAACCTGTGGATTAAAAGATTAAAAGACATGCTCATTTCCTTTAAATGGGCAAGGCTATAGTGTATAAGACTGTTCGCATGGGTGATAAAACCACAAAGAAAGTTGAAAAAGTGGTCACTATAAAAGCATGAACCATGGTTAAATTTGAGGGGGGAGAGGATATAATTGGAATAACTTCTGAAGTGGTAGCAAATTTTATTTCTTGACCTGGGTGATGATAACAATGATATTCATCTTATAATAACTCATTAAGCCCTGCATTAGCTGTGTTTGGGTTTTCTGTATGCAGAAATTTTTACTTTATAATACAAAGACAGAAAAAAGGAAATGTAACATATTTGGATTGGCCCCAGTTTATTTTAAAAAATAAATTGACTAGAGATATACACTGTTGTATTTGTACAAGTATTAAACATATGGTTTATGCTCCCTAAATATGCAGAAAAGATATTTCCACTGAGAATTAAGATAAAAAATCAACTTATAAACACAATTTATAGCTTTACTTGTTTTTAAGTGAGTTAAGTAACATAGCATTATGTCTGAAAGTTATCTAATCTATGTCTAGTGTGTATCCTTTAGTCTCTTTCTCATTCTAATAAAATCTTTGCTCTCTGGATGATTGGCTATACCCAGATAATCAACATTAGTGTGAAAAATACCCAAGAGTTACCTTACTATATAGGTTGATAAAGGGCAAAGACCATGTTTGATGTCAGAGGCAAGGACCTTGGATGAGAAAAGCTACTTGATTCCCCAGGTTATATCAGCAGAAATTTCCCAGAGCAAGGAAAAAAAGGATAGCGAATATTTAGGAGCTGCCTTGGGTACCCACAAGACGTTTGGTTCATTATTGTGATGTTTCCACAGCTGTCTGCTTGTAGAAAGAGCTACAGGAAATATGTCTTCCTTCTTAAAAACAAGCAAGGGACACTAAAGCCCCATTATTGGCCCAAAGCAGGAAATAGAACAAAGCCCAATGTAATACAATTCTGCTGAAAGGAATCTGACTTAGGAAAGAGTGGTAGGCTTTTCTTAGGATTGCTAGTCTAAACGGTTCCCAAGCCAGTCATGTTTAAAAGACACGCTTATTTAATGACCAACAATTTATGACAAATTGCAAAGGCTATCAATAGGAGAAGGAAGCCTGTGCATCAAGATGTAATCCTTTTCTGATGCACCAGGAAATAGTAACCACTGATGACAAAGAGACATAAAGCAAAGATAATTGTAGACATGACATTTTTTGGGTACATGCCAGCACTGTCACTGCCCATGGAGATGGGGAGGCCAGGAAGAGTCTCCCGTAAGAACAATTATATTAGTTCTGATGTTGGCTTCTCTACCAAGCCTCCTTTGTGAACTAAGGGAAAACATTAAACTGAAAAAGAGAGGGTGTTTTTTTTCCTAGTGGAAAATGAAAAATGATTAGGTTAGTAGTCTCTTTCTGACATTCATTAGCAGGGTTATTAGTAAAATTCAGCAGGTCACCTTTCAGAGGAAGTCAAGTCATGTATATTCTAGGAGGTATATGAGAACTCTAGTGATACTGCTTTTAAAGAAGATCTGTGCCAAGTATAAAATATTACTAGATAGTAACTGACAGAACACTGTGAAGTCTCAACTTTTATCTAAAAATAGACACAGAGTAATCTAGTGGTTTTCTTTGGAGAGGTTTAAAAATGATGCATTTATTAGTTTCTCCTTTTACCCAAATAAACAACTTTGCAGAATTGGTAGCTGTCATGTGTCTCAGTCTGCTCAGGATCCACTCAACTCTATTAATATCCTCTCATGAGAAGATTTGGACCCACTCCAGTCTTGAACTTCTGAGGACCAAACCTCTTGTTATATTGAGAAATTCTTCCTCACTAGAGAGTGCGGAATGCATATTGATCCAATGCCCGACTCTCAAGAGCCATTGCATTAAGGATAATAGACCCTTTGTCCTCTGTGAGCATTGAACCACAGCCTCAATCTTCCTTCCACGATGTATGCTCTTTTTGCCTGACTGTCCGATTGGCCTTCTGTCTCCATTCTCAGCTCAGCCCTCTATTCAGACCAGTCAGACAGATCTTTCCTTCCTTCTCTCCCTCATTCTTTCTTTTTTTTCTTAAACAATCATTATTCAAACTGTGTGCGTGCATGTGCATGTGTATGTGCATGCATGCACACATTGCCTATGTTCCTGGATACTAGTGTGGAAGATACAGAAATGAATAATACTCAATTCCTGCTCTTAAAGAGTTTTCGATCTGGTGAAAAAGAAAGTCATGTAGGAAATTAGCAACAGTATGCATTTAAGCAAAATTTATGCAATTAAAGAAACAGAGCAAATGGCAATGAGAGTGTTTCCCCTCCCTCTATTTAAATGCTACCTGTCCTTCCAGGTCAAGCCCCAATCTCACTCTTACATATCTATCATAGCCCTGAGTATGGATGCTACCAAACCAAATGCATGGTTACAAGTCATATATATTACATGCCTTACATATTCTCTATAATTTGTCTTCTTGGCCAGATAATAGACTTTTTGGGAGCTGGGCATGCATTTTAGCCTCTTATCCAGTATCTCTGACATTGCAAATTGCTCCACACAACATTGGACACAAACTAGATAGAAACAACGATAATAGTAGATACTGAGTCCTTGCTACATGCTAGGCAATACTATAAATGCTTTACATGTATTAACGCACATAATTAATCATCATCAAAAATCTTCATTATAAAGATGAAAATATATGTACAGAGAAGTCAAGTAAGTTATGCAATATTGAAAATTTTAAGGGCACCCAATTGATAGCATCCATCTTCTCAACCAAGTTATGAGTTGTGAATCAATTTAGGAATAAGCCAAAAATAAGATATACAGGATTAATATATCACTTTTTTTACTCATTAAACCTGCATTGGAGGAAGTAGCTTAAAGAAACACAGTATATTAATACTGAACCCCAGAACTGGGAACGCTTACCTGCCCAGCTATAGCAGTGCTGAAAAAGAGGAAGACCAGTACACCTGTTTTCTGTGGGCAAGTCACGCCCAGGAGGCTGAAGGGAGTAGCTGAATTGAGAAAATATAGTAGATTCTTTCCAAATTTACCAATCTGTTCTATTTCCCTTGGGATAAAGCAAGTAAAGGGGACAGAGATAGGCACAGCATTCATGACTGAGCTGCTTCTACATGGAAGAAATAACAGTGGTTGGGAAAACATGTTCCCCTACAATATTCTCCAGATTTTTATTCCCTTAGTATATCAGATTTAATCATTAAGCCTACGGTCATCCAAGGGTGTGACTCTCCTACTTGGTGGTAACAATCAGCATTTATGTCCCCATCTTCATGAGCTGCTGCCCAATTCTACAGGGTATTTTCCTGACTTAACTGATAGAAAGTTTAGATTTTGTTCTAAAGAAGATTGTAAAATAGGACAGAATATAATCAACTACTGTCAACTCTGTACCAGCATAGCATAGCACAGGCTTAGTGATGAGAATAAATGAAAACACTAAGATATCCGAATATTAAAATTCAGAATAAAATGATAAAAACCTAAAAGTCCCAAATTTGAACCTGAAGCCAGTCCCATTATAAATTTCCTAGAGAGACCTTAATGTTCAATGATTAAACTCCTTTCAACTTAATGTCCAAAGACATTCAAGATTAAGAGAATTAAAGTCAAACTATTATCTATCTTCTATATTTAAATCCAGGGAGAAATTAAAATTCAGCAATTAAGCTCTTTGAGACCTAAGATCCAGAGAAGAAATCATATGTGAGTCAAAAGTCCAATGAAGTTTAAATTCCCCACATTTTGGTAGGTAAGTAGGTAATAGCTACTACATCCCCACAGCTTTTTACTCATTTTAGTTTCAGCTAAAATGGTTCTTACTCCCTAAGTAGAGTTCCTGTGGCTGAGGAAGCCTGGGCTATATCTCACTGGAATAACTGCAGCTCAGTCAGGCTTAAGACAGCATATTAGCTCAACTCTGAGTATCTGATCTATTTTACCTTTTTAATAAACTCGAGTGAATAGAACACACAAGATTATCTAGGACCAACCCCACACCTACCAAATTTAGAAATCAAACTCTCCCCAGCTCTAGAGCAATATCCTATGGAAAATTTTATTCCTAGAACCCAAAACTGTGTAGTAATTCACAGTCCCTTATCTGTATTTCCAAAATTCAAAAAGCATTCAGTAGTAAATATTCACATCAACTGACTGATGTGATTTATAGATTTTGTGTATCATGCCAAGTATTAACATTTACATAGTATTTTGTTGCAAAAAATATGAATATTAGATTATGGGGTGCTTCTGAAGACTGTACTTGAAGTATTATGTGATGTTGGGTATAATAAGAATAACTCTGAATTCAGAAACGTAAAGGGTTTTGGAGAAGGAATTATATACCTGTATGGCCAAAGAGCACCACCAAAAAGCTTATGGAATTAAGATAGATGGGGATTTCATTTTCTTCAGCCATGCGAAGTTGAAAGTCACTCACTGTCAGAATTGATAGCTGAGGAACTCAAAGTCAATTGGAAGAAATTTTCTAGGAAAGATTAATTTTGGCACAATATATTCATCAAATCTGGGTAGGAAATTTTAATATGCATTCTGTCCTCTCTCTCTCCAATTGGCATATAAGACATTGATATCCCCTTGTGAATTTGGGAAGTTTGTCATCATGGCAGCCCCAGTCACCAGATCTTATTTGAGGTCCCTTTCTTTTTTACAGTACCAAATGGCTCCCAAGAGCTTCAAGAAATAACTGGCCAAACATGAAAGTGATTTTCAGCTTCTGTTTGCATCAAGTTTGCTATCCTTTCATTGTCCAAAACAAGCACATGGCCAAATTCAATTCAGAGCAGAAGAACATTCCAAGTTACATAGCCAGGAGTGTGATTGCAGGGAGGGTAAAGAATCTGTGGTCATTTTTATAACCTATGATAAACTCCATCCACGTGGAAGGAAACATGGTGGGTGGGGAGGAAGCATTCTTGTTGACATTCATGGTCACACAGCTAGAAAGTAGTAAAGACAGGATTTAATCTGATTCTAGATCCTCTCTTAACCTTTATGCTAACCTGTCCCCTACCATAATTTCTGACTGATTGACTCCCGTGTGCTTTCCAGGTCTGGAGTCTATTCACCAGGATGGACTCAGCCAGAATTATGTCTAAGTGCAAGTAGAGGCTTACACTCCATCACCCTGCTCAAGCACCCTGGACATGGCTGCTCCATCACCCTGGGCAGTGCTGGGCGCGTGGATGATAAGCATGGTCATGGCATGTGTGACCCTAGGGCGAACATATATTATAGCTCCTGCTTTTGCCTGAGGGAAGATTCTCTTCAGATTCTCTCTTCACCTCATATCACTGTCCAGGTATTCAGACACAAACACCACAGTGGCACATGCTTCAGGTGTGAAGCAAGAAGACTGAGGTCCAACATTCTGATCTATCCCTTGGTTTCAGCATGCTACCCTAAGGAAATCCACTTCATGACAGTTTTCAAGTAACTCCTATGATGTGGAAGCTCAAAATAGGAGATTTATTAGAATATAAGTCTACCTTAATAAAAAGTATAATAAAATTTGACTGCTCCCAAATGAAACACATTTCATTTTCAAAGACAAAAATTCCCTGGGATATTTGATTGTTTTTTTTTTTCCCCTTCTTTATGCTGTGACTCTTCCAATCTTGAAATGTAGGGTGACTCTTGATCCAGAATTCTTTGAATGAGGTTGATCACCATATTGAAGAGTTTGCTCTAGCTACTAAACATCAGCTATAATGTGATTCCATATCCATTAGCTTTCCACTGATTACAGATAACACAAAGTGTCAGATATGATATTTAAGAAGAAGTCCAGGCGTTTATAGGGTGATAATATTGAAGCAGTGAGGGAGGAGAGTATTCCAGAGGGGAAGATAAGTTTGGAGCTTTGGAAATGAGGTAAGAACTTATGTGACTTGCTTGTCTTTGTTAGGATGTGGGCTCAGATGGTAAGACCAAAGATTTAAATCATACAACAGCACACTTAGACATGCCCTAATCCTATTGCAGAATGTCTATATTTTAAGGAAGTGAGGGAGAAGTGAAGCAAAGTCTACAGGTAACATACACCAAGAACAGGAAAGCTGCAAATGTCATAAGAAGTAGAAATATTGCTGACAGATGTTTCTGGATGATTGGAGCTCCCTCACTCCAGACAGCATCTTTATCATCTCTCTGACACTGCCTCTTCCCCCAAGCATGTGACAGGCACCATAATAGCTTTCACAAGTGGGATAGACAAAGGGATGCTGTGAAATAGCAACATCTCTTTCACCTAGTATCTTCACAGCATTCTTGTTAATAACTTTCCTTAATCTAGCCACCCAGCAGGACACAGTTCTATTGAAAAAGAAATCTTAGACCATACCAAAGTTTCTCAAAAGAAATACTCTGAAGAAGACTGGGCATTAAACCTTTTAGAGCTGGGTGATAACAGCTTTTAGACATCTCTGTCAATCAGAGAGACAATACATATACTAGATATTTTATGTTCTCTATACTACACTGACTAGTAGACTGATTGACATATATATTTTGGTACGTAGGTAGGTATATAGATAGATAGATTTCAATTTATGTATCATTGGTTCATTTAAATAATTGAATTTATAAGCTTTGGTAAGAATCACCAATTCCTGAGCCTATGGGGAGTTTGGAAGCTCCAAAGAGATCTTTTCATAGCTCAAAGGGTAAGATTGATGTTACAAAATTTCTGAGGGCTTCCCTGGTGGCGCAGCGGTTGAGAGTCCACCTGCTGATTCAGGGGACATGGGTTCATGCTCTGGGCTGGGAGGATCCCACATGCCGCGGAGCGGCTGGGCCCGTGAGCCATGGCTGCTGAGCCTGCGCGTCCGGAGCCTGTGCTCCACAATGGGAGAGGCCACAACAGTGAAAGGCCCGCGTACCGCAAAAAAAAAAAAAAAAAAAAATTTCGGAGACAAGCTAAAACAAAGCAATGAGTAAATCAGATTGAGAAAATGGGAGGATAAGAAGATAAAGCAAAACAAGTCATAAGTTTTAGGGTGTGTTCAACCTAAATCCATATCCTAGGTGAAAAATCCCTACCAAATGGTTATTCAAAGTCATTTTCCAGTGGATTTCCGCTTTTGACTAAAATGGAATAGCAGACACTGGACTTATCCTTCACCTAATTAACTAATTAATTAATGGCAAAATATATGAAATGATAGCCTTCAGTCACTGGACATCAGGAAACAAAGGGCAGGGATCCCTAAGAGATGGTAAACAAAAGTCATGAGTCCTGTGATTTTCCCAGCTTACTGGCTAGGCAGAATTCCCAGATTGTGGCCCAAGGAGGTGAAAGTTCAGGCAGAGTCCAGTGGTTATGCTGAGTTGAGGAAATGAAGCTACCTACAAATCCAGGGAGGACAAAGCAGCTAGAGTTCACAGGCAGTGTACCAGAGAGGAGAAAGCTGTGCCAAGAAAGAGGGTCCTCCTTGAACCTTCAGCTCAGTACTGTTCAGTATAAATGTAACACGAAAATGCTTGGGGTGGGGGACTATCTGAATAGATTAGAGGGAACAATCCTGGAGATGACATGGAGATGAGAACAACTCATGTCTTCTCCAGCCAGAGTAGAAAATCTCATAACCTGTAGGCCATTGGATAGAATACTCAGAATGGCTTTGCCTCAGTAGTGGGGCAAAGTTAGCCCTAGACTAAAAACTTCCCCTTTCCCAGCTAAGGAAGCTTAAAAGCAAGATCCAAAAGGTGGAATTGTTTCCAAGTAACTTATCTACATCACTGAACAGTGCTCAAGAATATTTGTAGAAATACAAAAATATGTAGTACTCAGTAAGGTAAAATTCACAAAGATTATATCCAATAAAATATTGTTAGGCATCCTAAGAAGCAGGAAAATATGACCTACAATGAGGAAAAACGTCAATTAATTGAAACTGATCCAGAAGTGGAATAGATAATAGAATTAGTACATAGAACATTAAAGTAGCTATTTAACTAATTATATATTTTTAAATGTTAGGCAAAAACATGAATGATAAGTAACAAAGACCCAAATCAAACTTTTAGAGATGAAAACTACAGTATCTGAAATGGAAAATACACTGGATGGCATTAACAACAGATTAGACATTGCAGAAGAAAGAATTAGTGAACTTAAAGTTATATCAATATATAATATCCAAAATGAAACAGAGAAAAAAGTATTTAAAAAAAATGAAAATATAATCAGTGAGCAATAGGACAACTTCAACTGGCCTAATATATTACAGACTATGAAGGAGGGGAAGAAGGAAAGGGACAGAAAACCCTATTTAAAGAAATACTCATAAGAGGTCTCATCACAAGGAGATTTTATTTTTCTTTTCTTTTTCCTTTTCTTTTCATTGGCTCTGTATGAGATGATGGATGTTAGCTAAACCTACTGTGGTAATTATTTCACAATATATATAAAACAAACCATCATGCTGTACACCTTAAACTTATACAGTGATGTATGTCAAGTTTTTCTCAGTAAAACTGGAGGAAAAAAAAGAAAAAAAAGTTAATGGCTGAAAACTTTCCAAACTTGATGAAAACATGGATGAAATACCACTTTATAGATGAGGAGACCAAATTAGAAAAGCAAGTTGCCAAATGCCACAGATCCAAGAATTTCAGTGAACCCTGTGCAAAAGAAACATGGAAAAGAGACACCAAGTGGCATCATAATCAAAGTTATCTATATAAGTGATAAGGAGAAAATCTTAAAAGCATCAAGAGCATAAAGACATGTTATGGGCAGAGAAACAAAGATAAGAATTACATCAAAAAATGTAAGCAAGGAAAAGGTGGAACATCTTTAAAATAAGAAAAGGAAAAAAATATCTGTAAAACTTGAATTCTGTACCCAGCAAAAAACATTTTAGAAATCAAAGCAAACTAATTATGTTTTCAAACATATAAAAACTGAAAGAATTAATCACCAGCAGATGGGAAATATAAGAAATGTTAAAGGATGTTCTTTGGGCAGAACAAAAATGATACCAAATGGGACTGTGTATTTACAAAAAGTAATGTAAAACACTGGAAATGGTAATATACTGTTTTTTCATTTTAATTTATTTTTATTAAAGTATACTTGATTTACAATATTATATTTATTTCAGGTATACAACATAATGATTCAATATTTTATAGATTATATTCCATTTAAAAGTATATATATATATATATATATATATATATGCTATATTTCCTACTGACAATATACCCTTGTATCTTATTTACTTTATATATAGGTACATAGTTTGTACCTCTTAATCCCCTACCCTTATATTGCCTTTCCCCCATCCCTTTCCCCACTGGTAAGTATGTGTATTATGAACTCTAAAATAATTACATAAAACAAAAATAAAATGAGTTATGCTACTAAGCCTAAAAGGAAATAAAATGGAATTCATAGAAAATACTCAATTAATACAAAACAGAGCTGAAAAATAAGAAAACATAAAGAGCAAATGAGACAAAAGAAACCAATTAACAAGGTGGCAGATTTAAACTCAACTTTAATTATACTAAATGCAAATGGACTAAATATTTTAATTAAATGCCACAGACTGTCAGAGTATATAAAAAAGCAACACATAAAAATACGCTGCCTACAAGAAATCCACTCTAAATATATAAATAGGTTAAAAGAAAGGAAAATCAAAAGAATGCTGGAGTGGCTAAATTATTAGCAGGCAAAGTAGGTTTCAGAGCAAAGATCTTATGCATAAAAGGATCATTTTCTAATTAATAGGGGATCAATTCATCAAGAGGATATAACAATCCTGAATGTTGATGCATACAGCTTCAAAATCCGTAAAGAAAAATTTGATAGAAAGCAAAGTTGAGAGAATAAGTAGATAAACCCACAATTACAGCAAGGCATTACATTAGCCCTCGTTTAGTAATTTATGACATAAATAGAAAATCAGTTAAGATATAGTACATTTGAACAACATTATTAACTAAGTTTACTTATTTGACATTCATAAAACCAGGAACAACAGAATAAAAATTATTTTCAAGTACACATGGAACATGTACTCAGACCATGGTTTGTGCAGTAAAGCAAGCCTAAATAAATTAAAAGGATTTAAATCATCTGAAGATTGTTCTCTAACCACAATGGAATTAAATTATAAATCAATAACAGGAAGATATATGGAAAATATCCAAGTATTTGGAAATTACATAACAGACTCAAAATAACATGTGAGTCAAAGAAATTCTCAAGATGAGAAATAGAAAGCAGTTTGAACTGAATGAAAATGAAAGTATAACATATCAGAATGTGTGGGATGCCAATAAACAGTACTCAGAGGGGAATTTATAGCATTTAACATCTTTATTAGAAAAGAAGCGTCTCATATCAATGACCTTGGCTTTCACCTTAAAAATAACCAGAAGGAAGAGAAAATAAACCCAAGGTCAGCAGAAGAAAATAAGTAATAAAGATTAGAGCAGAAATCAATGAAATTCATTTTCCATGTCACAAAAACCAGAGATCAAAATCAACTTACTGCTGTGGGGATTTTTCTTGGAATTGCAACCATGTGTAAAATGATTTTCATCGTCATTTTACAGGGAAGGTGAAAAAGGAAATATGGCTCACTTGACTAAGGAAAGCAAGGTACCAGGAGCAGAGAAGAGGGAACCAAGTGTACTTGCAGGTAATCAGCCCCAACAGAAACATTGCTTCTATTTTTTGATTGGGGATGGGTGGGGGAAAAGTCCAATTTGGAAAGAGAATGCATTCTCTGGAACCACTATCTGAGTGTCAGAAGCCATGTAGTTCAGAAGCTAAAATTTTGCCTTGTTCTTTTTCTTTCCTTGGCCCCATCACTAATAAAATGACAACCATGGATATGTTGCTTATTTTCAATAACGCTTAATGGCTAATTTTAGCTGTCTTTGCTTTTCACCAAAATGTGTTACCCTTTCTTCTCCCCATGTCCTTCCATCTTCAAGATTTAGAACCTCAAAATGAAAAACACATACATACAGATAGCAACCATTCACAGATTTCTTATTCTTAGGCAGAAATCATGAAAGGAAACTCTTTGCAGGAACATTACCAAACAAAGTCCTGGTAACAGTAATGGAAAACAACTCTGTGTTCTATCTTGGGTCCTGCTCCCATAGTGGTCCTGCTCCTTGCCTACCTACGACCCCGAGAAAACTCCCTCATGTCTGTACACCAAGCTGCTGTTGTCTTGGGCAGTGGGGAAGGAGAAGTAGCCTTTACTGGGTGTCTGCTAAATCTTTGTGAAGGAGGCATTACTATTAATCCCACTTTATAGATGAGGAGACCGAATTAGAAAAGCAAGTTGCCAAATGTCACCTAAGAGTGAGACTCAAACACAGATTCTCTGACTTTGGATCTCATGCTGTTCTGCCATAGCACAAAGGTTCTAAAAGAGCCATACTTTATCCTATAAATCATCTTTTCATTCATTCTTTCATTTATTCAATCATTTATTCAACAAATGCTTATTGAAAACTACAGTGTGACAGGCACCATGCTAGGTGCTAGGAATAGAGAAGTAACCCACAAACCCTGAGTCAGTTATTCTTCTGGCCCCTTGGGATCCAGGTAATTTTAGCTTGAACCCCCAATTCCATGACTTTCGCTCAGTTTCTGTCATTTTCTTTGGAGGTTATATTCTCAGGTCACCTCTGACTGTTGGTCTCTGATGTGTGATTTTTCCCATGTTTCACAAAAAAATATCCCATTCACACAAAAGCTTTACTGGTGTAAAGTGGTAAGCTTTACTGGTGGCTGTGTGGTGGGGAGATGGGCAAGGGAGAAAGGAAATGTTTACATGTCAAAATCTAAAGCAATTTCAAATTGTACATTACTTACCTTGGTTTCAAAATGTGTCTTAGTCACCTCCCACAGAGCAGTATCCATTGCCTCCCTCCCCACACAGTGCCCTGACTCACAGGGTCTTTCTGAATTCTCTCCCATCCCTCTTTCTCTCTCTCCCTACTCCTTAAAAAAATTTATTCTTCAATTTCCATGCAGATTCAGTTCAGCCATGATCCTCAGAAGCCTTGGTTCTTTCCCACAAAGTTTTATTCTTCAATTTCCAGGGGCTCAGAAACATCTTTACAAATGAAGACAGTTTCCTTCTTAAAAATAATTCTGCCAGCTTTTAAGATCATCATCAATTTTCACATGCTTAAAGAAAGACAGTTGGGACAAAGAAGGAATACAGGGAAAGAAACCTTTATTTTGAGAATTGCAGTAGGATAGTAATACTCCAGAGGCCCACAAAGACACTAAGAAGATTATGGGAGATGTATCCATGCCAGATTTAGAGGGTATTTCAATCATCTACACTGAAAAAGATCCCTTCAAACTTAGTACATGAAAATAACAGCCATTTATTTGCTTATAATTCTGCAGATCAAGAATTTAGACAAGAGCAGAGTAAGGAATGGTTCGTTTCTGCTCCACAATGTCTGGACATTTGCTGAATGGCCTGACCAGTGGGGGCAGGCTGGAGCAATGCGATGGGAGTCATTTGAGTGGGGCCTAAGTTATTGATCACCATTGTCCGGGTTCCTTGGTTCTCCTCTGTGTGGTCTCTCCATATGCTAGCTTGGGATGCCTCACAACATGGCAGTCTTGAGGGGGGCTGAACTTATATGTTTGCTGGCTTTTTCAGAGGTAGAATGTGACAACTGCCAGCACTCTTTAGGTTTGGGCCCAGAAGTCTCAGAACATCATTTCTGCTTCATAGAAAGTCATAAATGGGGAGCAAATAGACTCCACCTCTTGAAGTGTAGGACGGTATATGCTGACAAGCGGGAAGAAATTGATGATGGTCACAGAAGTACAGGAGTGGTCCAAGGGAAGCAGTGCCTGGCTGGAGTCTTGAAAAATCACTAGGTGATACCTGAGTGAAGAAAGAAAAGGTGATTCCAGGCAAAACGAGGTAGCACGGGTAATGATTACTATATAATGAAAGCCCACAGGTGAGAGAGAACATAATGTGATTGGGAACCGCAAGAGATTCAGAATGGCTAGCAGGTATGATGCTAATCCTGAGCGAAATACTAACTCGGGCTGTAGAGTTAATCGGGTGCCAAACCACAAAGAATTGTGTCTGCTCTGCTGAGCTCCCTGAGGAGCTTACTGAGGAATCTGGGGAAGAGGAGTGAGCAGATGTGCGCTATGGGCAAGACTGTTGCTGAAATCCACAAGACAGTTGATGATGATCTGGATGAAGGAAGGAGAGGCAGTGAAGGTGTAAAGAAATGGCAGATTAAAGAAATAGAAAGAAGATAGAATCAACAGGACCACCCACTGGAAAGGGGAACATGTACAAGAAGCAGCTATTTTAAGGATGAAAATTCATTAAGTTTCGAAAAAGTTAACTTTGTGAAACCTTTGGATGTCCAGGATAAATATTATACACAAGTCTCAGCCTGAGAGACAGAAAGAGAGTTCTGGGGTATTAAAATCAAACTTGGGGCTCATCCACAAGCAGAAGTTGAAGATATGAAAACACATGAGGTCACCCAAGGAAAGTCAGAAGAGGAAGGAGGGAAAAGGTCTGAGCATAGAACATTGAGGAGCAGCAACGTTTAAGATTTCAATTGGTAAGGTTAGGTTTTTTTAGAATACCTTAGAGAAAATGGACTATTCAGTGCCCCCAAATTATCTTGTGCCTGGTAAATGTACATATAGTGAATTCCCATCCAATGCATGAATGATCATAAGAAAAGAATTAGAACTTTTGCTTTCAAAGTAACGATGTCAAAAATTGATCTATGTGTACTCAATACATCTGCTAGAAAATAGAAGTGAAAGACTCTAAGTTGGGGACTTTATGCCTAAAAGGGAAGTAACCTGGAAAAGGGCCTTGGTTTGGACACCTTTGATTACAAAGGAGGAATGCCCTAGAATGGGAGTCAGGGAGCATCTTTCTTTCCAAGTTACATCCAAACTTAAGTTTTCTTAAATGTTTCACTCTTTAGTGGTCATAAATCACATTTACTCTCCATTTCTGAGCCCTGGACCACTGGTAAATACACTCTTCTTAAAAGCATTATAGTGTTTGTTCTTATTCACCCCAGGGTAGCATCATCTCTGGTGCTGGAAACATCAGATATTCAAGGACAGTGAGTGGAATTTTTCTCTGTTTCAGCCATTTTTTTTTTTTTTTTTTTTTTTTGCGGTACACGGGCCTCTCACTGTTGTGGCCTCTCCCGTTGCGGAGCACAGGCTCCGGACGCGCAGGCTCAGCGGCCATGGCTCACGGGCCCAGCCGATCCGCGGCATGTGGGATCTTCCTGGACCAGGGCACGAACCCGTGTCCCCTGCATCGGCAGGCGGACCCCCAACCACTGCGCCACCAGGGAAGCCCTCAGCCATTCTTCCATGGAAAAGCTTTCCTCAAGATTACAGACAGAACCAAGCATTCCACAGTGGAAAACCTACACTAGAAGTTCCCACTGTTCTATTTAAATGTCCAAATTGTCTCTACAGGGCTGTGACAGCTGCCAGCCAGGATGGAAGACAGGAGCTCATGAGGTGGGGATGTTTCCCCCTGCTACATTGTGCTTTATTGGACATAACAAAGGATCTAACCAGCTGGTGATGCCCAGAAAGCCCTCTCTCTTGGTCTATTATGTGCTTCTGAGAAAGGAAACTCAGGCAAGATCAATACATCCTCTGTGTAGACGTCAAATGGCTAGTGACGTCGGTTCTTCAGGGCTGTTTTTAGTGAGGATATTCCAATCTTGTGAATTTGACATGAATTTGGCCTGATGCCCCGACAGAATGCAATGTAGGCATAATTTGATCTTCCTGTAATTGTCTATTTAACTTGGCAATCCAGACTAATTTTTTCCTGTGGAGTGAGACAAGAACGTCACCAGGACAGTGGTTAGGTTAATTAATGAGGCATAATAATGCACATAATAAAAGCTTATGATCTGAATTTTCTCCCTACTCTTATCCTCTCTCCTTCTCATAGAGAACTGCTGGCCTCACTGGAATCTGGGAGTCATGTTTCATTAAACGAGCCTCTTATTCTTGTAAACAACATCAAGGGGGAAATAATAACTTGAGAACCATCTGTTTGATTGAGTCCTTGACTTTTTTTTCATTTCCCCCCATTGCATGTTAAAGGAAGTAAATAGGAAAAAAAAATTCTAATTATATTGCTGTTTACTGATTACAGGATAACTTTTACTTTAAATACCACTTGATCCACACCCAAAGCTTTTGTCATCATTCTGCTCCTTCCCAGCTCCCTCTTCTTTTTCTCTTTAGCATGTAGCTAATTAGATTTAAGCCTATTCTGAAGACTGTTCAAATCATTGCAGTCTAGGGGCACCAGGAATAGGTTTGCTTGCTATGGTGTAAACAGTCAATTGGGGAAAAAGAAATGCTTTCACAGGTGCCAATGACAAGAGCTTTAGACACAGTGTGTAAGATATGGCTTTAAGTCCTATGAATTTTATCTGGTGTGGTTGAGTTTGGGAAAATCATTAAACACTCTTTACAATTATGAAAAGTGTGGATTCAAAAACTTAGATTCTATAAGTAGCTATTAAGTGCTAACTATGTATGGGAAAAAATCATTAAACACTCTTTACTATTATGCAAAATGTGGGTTCAACAACTTCAGTCCTCTAAGTAGCTCTTAAGTGCTAACTATGTATGTGGTAGGCACTGAGAGAGACCTGTACGTAGCAATAAGAATATCAGCCTTGCCCATCACAAGGGGTCCCTACTACGATCAAGTGAGGTAAAATACATGAACGTTCTCTGTAGATTATAAGAGATTTATTGAGATTATTATCACAGTAAGGCATCTGATCGTTGCATTGGACCCTTCATGACCCCAAGGCCAATTGGTTACCTTATTGTTCGGGGTTGGGCAAGGAAATAACAGTGCACTAGGCAAAGCTTGGCTTTCGCATTTCTATGCCTAATCGTGCTTCAGAGAGAAGAAACATTGCCTCCATATTAGGAGTACCAATTGATGCTATTTCGCTGCTATCATTTAGCACATGATTTATTTCGGTTGAAAATTCCTTGATTTCACAACTCCACATTTTTTCTAAGACTTAGTGCCATTCTTGAACGAAGTCAAAATTTGTCTAAAGCAACTTTTGTTAAAAAGAGAGCATAAATACTGTGATGCCTGGCACACTATGTTACATGCCTGTGTTTGGTTCTCATCACTGCCAAGAGTTTGGAAGTTGAAATCTTACTGGAACACAAGGTTTGGACAGAAAGGGTGCATTCCTCGTGAGTCACAGATGACGAATTCATAATCCAACTTCTAGTCTGATCAACTTCTTGAAAATGGGGCATATCAGAAAACAACAGTCTTCATCAAAGGGAATATTTAGCCTGTCTTACTCCTAAACCTCCTCAATTAAGTCACTCTTACATATGTGGGTACTAACACTATTAGGTCTGTTATCCTTTCATTAATCCATTTTCCATCACTGGGGAACTGGGACAAATGTTTGTATTTTTCCCAACAACCCCTTAAGAAGTACTTTCTGGCACGTTGTGTTTTTAGATTAAAGTTAATTGAAAATCATTTTAAGAATTTGGTCATTAAGATATAGTTACCAGAGAAGAAAAAGTGGATATCACTAAAAATACCTCCAGGATATTGCAAAATTAGGGCTTGGTATGCCTGTTCAACTCAAAGGACAGAGGTACAAATGAGACACAGTGTCCATCTCCTAACAGCTTACAATTTTAGATAACAGCAATCCACATAAATATATGGAAAAACCCAAGATTAAAATAACAAACATGGCTTAAAATTCAGGACAAAAATGGTAATGGTGTGTGACAGAGGAAAAAGAAAGAGAAAGTTGGAATTGAGAACTGTTCAGGGAAATTACAGTTTGGGACTGAGATTGAGTTAGGAATAGATCAACTTACAACTGTTAAAAAACATTTTGAAAATGGCATTTGAAACCTGATATAATAAGTCTATCTTTTCTTTCATGCTACTGGTCTCACCAAATTAGGAAAAACCATCCCTGGTGGAGAAAAGTTCAGTTTACAGTCTAGTAATCCAGGTAAGTACTGAACACAATTTATTCAAAACACAAGCCAGTGAAAGCTAAATGCCATATAAGTAGCTAGCTGGAATGATTTGGGAAAGTTTAACGGTAGTAGTATTTGATATGGGCCTGAGAGTTATTTGGGGGCAGCTATTTTATTTTTCTACTCTTTCAAATTTTTTTACTCCTTAACGAATTTCTATAATGAAAGTCCAAGCTAGGCTTCCAGGCAAGAATTTAATGCTTGCCATAGAGCTGGCCTGTCTGCTTGTGCCCTTGCTGGGAGTTCTACCAAAGCCTGCCTCTCATGCAGCCAGCCTGCTCCCACAACTTGCCCAGACCCCATCCTTATCTTCCACATTAGAGCCGTATTCCCTGCTTTTGTCTCCTTGGCCCTTGGATGCCCTAGCTTCCCCAACATCAGATTCTGCTCCAAACCCCCTACTTTGTGACCTTCACCCTCCTCCCATCTATCCTCACCAGGGTCTCACCATTGCACTCCCTTGTTTTATGGATCCCCTCTGCTAAGTGATCCTCCTGCCACTAGAGTATTCCCAATGGGTCCCTTTCAAATGGGCTAGCCTCAGCCATGCCCATATAGCCAGGGAAGAAGATTGGTCCTTATCAGATGCACACATGATCATTCTGCCATCAAATAATTAGTTCTCGAGCACCCACTATTTATCAGGCTTTGTTTCAACAAGTTATTAACAAAACAGATAAGGGTCCTGCCTTCGTGGAAATCATATTGAGTGAAGGAAACACGTAATAAGCAAGTAACCTAATAATAAATTAAATAAACTTATATAACTAATATAAAAACTGCTATGAATAACTGGCAATAATAAAAGCCTACATTCATTGAGTGTTTTCTACGTGTGCCAACCTCAACACTTTATGTGGATTTAATCTTTAGGAAAACCCTATGAAATAAGGACAATTATTATCTTTATTTATAGGTAGGAAACTGAAATTTAGTAATGTTAAGAGACTTCCCCCAAAGTCTCATAGGTGTTAAGGGTTGAGCCCAGGACTTAAAAACAGGCAGTCTGACTCTAGAGCCTGTACTCTGAAGGTGAAAAAGGACTGGTTTGGAGGGAGTATATGTGAACCAAGACTTCAATGAGATACTGAAGACAGTAAAAGTGCTTTTGGCTTTTCCATTGTCTTTTTTGGCAACTGCACACCCAAGGGAACCCCCCCAAATTATATACTCTGAGGCCCCTTCTCTCCTGCAAGTTTACTCAAGGCCCTTATCCAGGTGGACTTAATTCTAAACTTGGTAAGTCTCAGGGTCTCAGTATGTCTCCTTCCATCAGAGTACAGAAGCCTTGTAAGTACAGGCTGAGGGTGTGGACTTAGACCCCCAAAGAGCCACATTAAGAAAGATAACTTCCTCCATCCATACCCTTCCTAGGAGGGATCATGGGCAGCTACCATGTGGCTTTTCTTCCTGTTCTTTCTCTAAGCTGAAGTGGTGAAAACCCAATGTCCCTCTGAATTTATTTTTCTTATTTACAAAATTATATATCCTTGTTACATCAACTTTGGAAAATTGATGAATAACACAAAGCCAAAAAAAAATATTTATTCAATTTCATCACCCAGAAAGTCATATTCCCCCTGTTGTGTATTTTCTTCCTTTATTTTTTTCTATACAAATTATAGAATAATTATGTGTTGAGCTCATACTTCACATTAGACTTAACATAATATCATGTAACCTTATGATACACATTTCCCCATGTTAAAGCACATTTAAAGTCTGCATAGTATTCCATCATGTGGTTATATCACAACTTACAGATAATTCCCTCAGTGTTGGACATTTAGACTGCCATTAATTGTATACTAACATAAACAATGAAGAAGTTGACATCTTTTTGTACAAAACTTCTGTTGTATTTCAGATTATTTCCTTAGGATAAATTCCCAAAGTTAAAATTATTGAGCCAAAATATATGAACGCAATAAGCCTATTGATGCATATTGGGGTTTTTTAAATTTTATTTATTTTATTTATTTATTTTTGGCTGTGTTGGGTCTTTGTTGCTGCACACAGGCTTTCTCTAGCTGTGGCGAGCAGGGGCTACTCTTCGTTGCGGTGCGCAGGCTTCTCATTGTGGTGGCTTCTCTTGTTGCAGAGCACGGGCTCTAGGCACACAAGCTTCAGTAGTTGTGGCACATGGGCTCAGTAGTTGTGGCTCGTGGGCTCTAAAGCTCAGGCTCAGTAGTTGTGGCACATGGGCTTAGTTGCTCCAGGTTCTTCCTGGACCAGGGATTGAACCCGGGTCCGCTGCATTGGCAGGAGGATTCTTAACCATTTTGACACAAGGGTAGTCCCAATACACATTGTTAAAACACTCTCCAAGAATATTATATACGTATCTACACTCCTACCAGACTGTAGGACATTGCCAGCAAGACTGTGTTATTACTAGCTTTGGAGATTTAGAAAGGGAACTGGAAAGCTCTAAAGAAAGTTTCCCCTAGTTTGTAATTTTCTCTAGGCCCAGTCTTGTACCGCCTACCATAAAGGTTTCATTCAGAGATTTTGGAGCTAAGCAAGAGAAGGGAGTTGGCTAAACAGCAGTAGGGAGATTTGGAGAGTAGGCAGGGTTAGTCTGCACATATAGAAGGTCTGCACAAGAAGAAGAACGTGGACCTGTGGAATCTGGAGGAATATACATACCATAAAAAAAAATCAAGCAGGGCTTCCCTGGTGGCGCAGTGGTTGAGAGTCTGCCTGCCGATGCAGGGGACACGGGTTTGTGCCCTGGTCCGGGAAGATCCCACATGCCGCGGAGCAGCAAAATCAAGCAAAGCAAAAATATGCAACCGATAGCCAATACAACCAAAAATAAATAAATAAGTCCTTGGATTATAGTATTTCCCAAAAAATAATTTGTTTTTTGTTTGTTTGTTTTTACTTTGGGATGGTTTGGCTTATTCCATCAAGTTGTATTCATTAGTTTTCCATGTATAAATTCTTTCCTAAATGTGCTTCTCCTCTGAGCCCTGGCTCCAAGGAGCAATGATTAAGCAGTAGGGTGAGGATGATTTGGGGGCTGGAGATCTTTCGTCGCTGTTAAAGATTTTCTTTACTGTGCTAATGTCCTACAGATCCAGGTAAGATTTCGAAAAGACTAGAAATATAGAGTTATCTTCATTGGAACAAACATATTTATTCAGTTTGCCTTTGGCAGCAAAATAAGTTTAATAACTACGTTATATATTATCAACTTTGAGATTAAGGATACCTGTAAACATCTCTTTGCCTGTTCTTGGAATTAGCCAAGGGAAAATCAGGAATTTTGCCAAACAAGGCAATAGAAAAAGAAAAAATTCTAACGGGGAAAAAATAATGATGTGGATCAGTCAAATTAAAACCATTCCATTGCCCTCGGAAATGATTTTGAAAATGAAATAGAAATAGTTACTGCTGCTCTGAGCCATGACAAGATCTCAAAATTCAGAAGGCAAAATGCCAGAACGTTGATCAGTCATTAGGGGAAGCAGAGAGTGCTGGAGAAAAAGCAAGAGATGCCCTGAAGAAAAGCAGAGAATGACTCACAGAAAAATGAAGGAAGTATGGGAGATCCCCTGACCAACCCACTTGCCTCCAGAAAGAGCCAGGTTCTCGAAACAAATGGGTTTCCCAACTAATACTGGCTGGAGCATGATTACCCTGGCAAAGGTCCACCATGGGAGGAAAGCTTTTTCCCAAGATCAGGGCCAGTGAGGGGGACTTTTTTGATTGGGAACTGCAGGCCATCTGTCACCAGGGTGGCTCCATGCCTTCAGCTGCATGGGACTGACATTTTAACTTTTGGTCTAGTGAAATTATGAAAATAGGTCATATAAATATTATTTTAATATAATTTTTAAATGTCCCCATTTCATGGCTATGCTTTATGAGTTTAGACCTCAATATTTCTAAAACTTTGATGATCGAAGGTAAAAACAAAAGGGCTATTCAAAAACTGCCAGGAAAAAAAATCCCTCCTTTGGCTGTGAAGGTACAGGAATTCTAGGTCGGGCAGCCTCATTAGTTGCTTTAGTGAACCCTCTTAGTCAATTAAGTTCTCATTATCCTTGGTATTACTACTGGGCTTCCATAAACTAATCCAGATGCAAGCTTTTCCTCTGATGATGTTGTGTTTTGTTTAACAATGTGCCGTGCAGGGTGGGCTATTATAGAAAACTCGCCCCACAGTGCTAGCTGGGGGTCTGGTATTTCAGTGGAGTACATCTGGGAGCCCTGGTCCCCAAAATGGTATTAAGCAGATCTGAGGAGGAGGAGCTGAACTGAAAGTCAGTGTTGATAGAGAGGTGGACAGATGAGAGAGGTCTGAACAAGCCCAGAGGGCCAGCTGGGACAAGGATCAAACTGAAGAAGTAAAAGAAAATAGAAGCAATCTCTGACAGCCTGGGCTATTTGACATGGTGGTTTTTCTGGACTTCCGTTTTTTTTTTTTAATTGTATTAGATTTTCATCTGAGGCAATTTGGGGAAAAATGGTAATATCTCCCCAGGTCAGATGCCACTGGCTCAATGAATGATAATTGAGGGCCAGTGTAATATTCAAAGACAGCATTTGGGAAATCCTTAAGATCTTCTTTGTGTTTAATTGTAATGCCATCTAAAGGCAACAGCTGTTTTAAAATGCATTGCATTCCATAAGCTTTCATAGGTTTTGTACAACATAATTTATTGTGAATAGTAATCATTTTGTTTTCTTGTTTTACTAAACAGCATCCATATTAGTATCGATTTATAACTCATCTAATGGCTATTAACCTAGAATAGTGTCCAATTTATTTCAAAACCTGGTATAATACACTTTCTATTAAATTATACCATTCCTTCCTCAATTGTCACCCTGACGTCCCATGGCAACTAGAGCTGCAATTTTAGGACACTCTGAATATTCTCCTAAGATCATAGATTGTTTCTGTTTTTAATTGTACGTGTCATGCAAACTACTAATATTGTCTGATAAGATTTGGGCCTAATTATTGACTTTACTCCAAATAATGTTTTTCCAAATTCTCTCAGACACTTCTGAAAAGCCCTAATTAACCATAATCTCTTTTACGGCAATGTGCATACAGGGCTGAGTGGAAAATAGTGGCAGATTTAGAATCTGACAGACCTGGGTTTCAATCTCTGCCCTACCATTTATAAGGTAGGGACCTTAGGTCTCCTCAAACATCTCTGTGCCTCAGTTTCCATGTCTGAAAGATGGAGACAGTACCCACCTGGTAGGCATATAAGAATAGAGGAGAAAAGCCAATGTAACTTACATAGCCAATGCCTGGCATGGTCAATCCTCCCAAGAAGTTTGCTGTTATTTTCTCATTTTTGCATCTTCCATCAGGGCATCCTTCTGGTCACTACTTTAAATTCAGCGTTTCCTCCACAAGGTACCCGCTCTGTTCCCCTCAGCTTCTGGTCTCTTAAGGATGTAGTCATAGATCTTTTGGACATTATTGGTGGCTCTCACTTTCCTATGGTTTGGCCTCCAGGATAGTTATTGCATGACCTCTGGTTCCACACAGAATTCTATGCGGGATTTGGCCAGGGCAGCGTGACAGGAGAAATGTCTCATGGTACAGAAGAAGCAGCTGTGGTTTAATGGAAATCAGAAGCTGGATAAGTGATGCCTCTGCCACCCATTAGCTGTTTGAGCTTCAGTTCTTCCACTGAAACACAGAAATAACAGTATATACATCTAAGGGTTATTAATGAGAACATTCACGTACAAAATGCTGTAGAGATGGAGATGTTTATTATTACCTACATGTCCTACCCTTATTTATGAACCATAACAGCATTTTGTCAGTTCTGTTGTATAATAATAATGTAATTATGTAATAACATGTTCCATATTTAGCTGATTATATGTCAGACTCAGAAATCTGTTTGTCACATGTGCCCACAGTTGATTCCTCCTCTGTGCCAATCAGTCCCCTTGATTCTGTTCCCATTCACCACATGTGAACAAATTGCTCTCAGTATTGTGGTGCACCATTATCTCTCCCCAAACTCCTACCGCAATGCACAATGCAGTATGTGAGACTGCACGGCTTCCTGCTTTAATTTATTTGTTCTTCTTTCCCTGGACCACATCTTCTATTTCCTGATTATCATTTCCACTGACTAACACAGTAATGTTCCAAGTACTCTCTTCAGTTTCTTAAAGTCATTTGTTAATTCTGTGTTAAGAGAAGTCCTATTCCTGGCTTCTCATGGTTGAGGTTGTCACTCAAACAAGGAACCCTACTTATCCTCTGATTCAGCTCACCCCCAGTGCAATTAGTTGTGCTACATTTGCACTTGTCTGTATTCATTAATTTGCATACTTGAATGTATTCTCCCAGGGTCATGGCTGATGTTCCTCATCGATTATACATGGGTCACCAACACGGAGAAGAAGCCATCTCCAAACATAACTGAACCATGGAACTGTTCTCTTATCAGCAACGACAGTAAGACTTGGTCCGGAAAAAAATTGTTAAAGGCTTTTAAGTGGACCAAAAAAGATTACTGAGTATATTTTCAAAAGAAAACTAGGCTTTGTCTAGTATACCCTTCCAGGTTATATGATTCTATGAGGACTGCACTTTTCATTGACTTGGAGATTTTTTTTTTTTTTTTTTGCAGTATGTGGGCCTCTTACCGTTGTGGCCTCTCCCGTTGCAGAGCACAGGCTCCGGATACGCAGGCTCAGTGGCCATGGCTCACGGGCCCAGCCACTCCACGGCATGTGGGACCTTCCCGGACCAGGGCACGAACCTGTGTCCCCTGCATCGGCAGGCGGACTCTCAACCACTGCACCACCAGGGAAGCCCGGGTTGTTTGCTTTTATGATGTTGAGTTGTATGGATTCTTTGTATATTCTGGATATTAACCCCTTATTATAATATTGTTTGCAAATATCTTCTCCCATTCAATAGGCAACCTTTTCATTTTGTTAATAGTTTCCTTCACTATAAAAGAGCTTTTTAGTTTGATGTAGTTTGATTTGTTTATTTTTGTTTTCCTTGCCTGGAGAGACATATCTAAAATATTTGCTAAGACTCATGTCAAAGAGTGTTCTGCCTCTGTTTTCTTCTAGACGTATTATGGTTTCAGGTCTTACACATAAGTCTTTAATCCATTTTGAGGGTTTTTTGTATATTATGTGAGAAAGTAGCCCAGTTTTATTCTCTTGTATGTAGCTGTCCAGTTATCCCAACACCATTTATTAAAGAAGCTGTTTTTTCCCTGTTGTATATTCTTGCCTCCTTTCTTGTAGATTAATTGCCCATATAAGTGTGAGTTCATTTCTGGGGTTTCTATCCTTTTCCATTGATCTATGTGTCTGTATTTGTGTCAGTACCATACTGTTTTGATTACTGACGTTTTGTAGTATAGTTTGAAATCAGGGAGCATGATACCTCCTGTTATGTTCTTCTTTCTCAAGATTGTTTTGGCTATTCAGGGTCTTCTGTGTTTCTATACAAATTTTAGAATTATTTGTTCTAGCTCTGTGAAAAAATCCTTTGGTATTGATAGGGATTGCATTGAATCTGTAGATTGCCTCAGGTAATATGCTCATTTTAACAATATTATTTCTTCCAGTCAATGAGCTTTCCATCAATGTTTGTGTCGTCTTCATTTTCTTTCATCAGTGTCTTATATGCCATCATATAAAACATCTCTGAATCTGATACAGCTTATGATGTTTATCTCAGTGTACCACATATTACCATTATGTACTTATGAATCCAAAATTCAGAGTAAGGTCTTTGAGGGCAAGGATGATCTTACCTCTCTACTCCTTGAAATGCTGAGACCATTTTCTTATACATAGGAGCTTTCAATAAAACTGTCTTAAATTAATGAATGAATACATGAACAAATGGACATGTCTATACCATTTGTTGTTGCAATTATCTCCACCAGATGTTGAGGAGCAAATTTAGACCGTTACTAGAATTTCACATATTGAAACAAACTTCAAAGTCCTTCTCTGAGGAAATATATGC
This sequence comes from Monodon monoceros, assembly GCF_005190385.1. Classification (NCBI taxonomy): domain Eukaryota; kingdom Metazoa; phylum Chordata; class Mammalia; order Artiodactyla; family Monodontidae; genus Monodon; species Monodon monoceros. The sequence continues at coordinate 19,177,984 of NW_021703774.1, read as the reverse complement.
CCAAGATCCAGACTTGCTTGTTCTTGGGAGTTTAGCCATCTAGAGTTTCTTTAATATTTCCATTTTTCTCTGTTTTACTGCTACTAGTAAGCATGCAAATCTTCACAGACTTTGCATAGGGTCTTCAAGAGATGTGCTGTTGAAAGGAGCATGCTCCCCTTATTGACATTTACCAGAAAAGCTGTTGTACAAAGAATGTTCCAAATAACACTGCATGCTCTGGTAACACCAGCTGCACATGTTCTGCACACTGATGGATGGTGGTTTATAAAGTACTGTAAATAATTTTGGTAAGATAATATTAGAACATTAAGGATGAGCTTGTTTTTTAAGCCACATGATAAATTAATCATTTTATTTCTCAGTAACATTATTTATTTTCAATAAGATTATTTAAAAGATTAAAATATTTGAAATAAAGAACATAAGCTCTTTGCTTTCCCTTTTCAGAACAAAATGCTTTAAGTTTGCTTGTCATATCCCTTTTAGCTATAGTTGTGAGTAGATCGTGGGGAAACAGTGTATGTACAACCCAGAGGTCCTGTAACTGTGTAACAGCATGAGAACTCCAGGCTGGTAAGGTGGGGAAGCACTCTTATAATTGCTACAAATCAGGGATCCTGATTTGCAATGGGACCACACCTTCAGTTTTGTTAGAGGATCTTTCCTAATCGACTTATAGTCTAAATTGTCTACACTACAAGGGAATTGTTTGCTGGTATGTTTGCCAGTATTTTGTCTACTTTGAATGATAGCCAGACCCACATTATCTCATTAGCTTTTACATTTGTCAGAGCTGACACCTTAGGAGAATACAAATCACAAGGAAGTTTGGAAATGCAGGTGACACAGATGGCTGCTAAAACCCACTTGGAAAAGCCATCTACCCTCATTTGCAGGAGCCTGACCTCCACAGCAGCCCTCTTAGCAACCCTCTCCCAGTTGTTCCAAACCCAACTGGGCACATGTCTTGGCCCTCTGGTTTATTAGGGAGCCCGTCCATGCAAGAAATATCTAGTGCATGGGCTGCTGCAAGCTGTCTTCCTGATTTAGAAGACTCAGAGAGGAAAAAGAGCCATCTATAAAGTTCTTTTAATTTTTAACATAAGCTTCAGCTTGAGTTGTAAAGTATATCTCACTGGTCATCTTGGTCTGAAGTGCATTCCATTCCCTAAATTCATCAGTGTGTAACTGCCACAGCTGCTGAGGCTTTGGCACCTGCAAGGTACCCCTGAGAGGGGCTCTCCAAACAGATGATTTTATAGGCAGTGAGCCCAATGGCAAAAATTTCAAGATTTGTTTTTCAAATAAGTGCATGTTAAGTGAAACAAACAAAAAAAACTTACAATGTCAATGAACCAGAGAAAGTTTCTTTGGTTAGAAGGAGCCTTATGAAAAATCTATCATGCAGCCTCTGATTTAGAAATGTAAAGAGAAACAGATTGACTTAGAAAAATAAGGGGCAGAAAGACTACAATCTTTAATGAGCCTCATACCTGTGTTCAGATCAAGGACTCCTTCCACCTGTAATGTTTGTTTCTAATGAAGAAGTATTTCTTAATTTAGAGGCTAATCCTCAGAAACCAATGCAGAGGGCAGAACACATCTTGGGTTTAGGGGGTGTGTCTGCTCACTTTGCTTTAAATCTCAGAGGGCCATAAAATCAAGTGAAGTCAGGACTGGGTTAGAAATCAGCAGCTTTGAGCTCTGAACCACATTCCCATGATATATTGCTTTGAGGTCCCCGATTTTTATTGTTTATGCTTCAGTTGTCACATGGGTTTGTAGTAGGACCAGAAGTTGGTGGAAAAATGAGCAGGTGCCAAGATCTGTGCTCTGTAAAGATAGGCTTCCCAACCATGGCTGTCAGCACAAAAGAGGATGCAAGAAAAAATATACTACCCCTAGACAGTGTCAGCATGTAAGACACACCCTTGTCCCAACACAGCCAATCTGGCAGTACACACCATTCCCAAAAGTAGTTTTCAATTGTTTCCGAGAGTAAGTGGTCACTATGCTTTTCTCCCTCTCTTCTGCCCAAATGTAAATTGCTGCTTATCTCACATACAAATGCCCCCAATAAGAGATTTTGCTGAAAAGAAAAATCAATACTCTTCAAAGATTTTTTTTCATTTTGAAAATTTTATATAAAAAAACAGGATATATTATGGAGTCAAATGGAAAACTTCGAACTTTGGTGACAAAACAGGATACTTCGGAAACTTGAAAATTTTTCATAGACCTTAGAACTAGATGCAAATCTAGGTTTCAAAGCTGGTTAAATTCCAGGTTTATAACGCAAGATGCTAAGTAAGCAGATATCAGCATTTCTCAACTCTTCACTGCATTCTTAGAACCAACCTATATTTACATCTTTAATAGTGAAAGAAGTACGAAGCCACATGGCTTGGAAGTACATTGCTGTACACTTCTTAGTTGGAGACCATGAAGTGTAGTGGAGAAAGGCAGTGTATAAAACACAAGGAGACTGGGATGATGGTCTCTGCTGTGCTCTACCCACCAGGTCTCCTTAGGCTAGTTTCCTCCTTCCTTTAACCTCAGTTTTCTCATTTCTAAAAATAGCTTTACTGCCCTGCTTACCTCTGAAGTTAAAGAAGATAACACAAGTTATGGTTAAAAATACATTTTACATTCTCTACGAAATTCTACAATAATGGATATGCATCCTTCATACCCTGAATCCCTCTAAAAACACAGGTTTGTTGGAAGATTGGTTTGAGGATTGAGTCTTTATGATTTTTATAGCAGAAGAGGAGACACAGAACCATTCATGGGTGAGCCCCCCAGCCAGATTGATAGACACTCAATCTTAAGGCAACAAGCTTTTAGTAAGCCTATCTTCATGATTTGCCTAATGCTTTACTAAGGCAAGATTCCCATCTCCTGTGAGGTCCCCTTCCCTCTCTTCAGTTCCCAACAGCCCCACAGAGGACCCCATCTCTGAAGTGATCATCCCTCAAGAGGCACAGATAAGATGCTTCCTTGATGTCCCCCTTATGGGTCCTGTGACAGGGCATAATGACTAGTAATCAGGTAGACATAGCTCAGTGCAGCCTAAAGTAAAGTCTAAAAGTCTTTGAAGTATCTTATTTTGTCACTGAAATGCAAACAAGTTTTTCATTTGACTCCATATTATTATAATTTTTTAAACAAAAATTTCAAAGTAGAAAAAAAGTTGAGTAATATTTATTTTTTCAGCAAAATGAACCATATTTATGCTGTAGCTATCTTCTCCTTCTCCCTCTCCCCACAATCCCTCCTAACCCAAGAGTATCTTTCTTATGGAGAACAATATGGAGGTTCTGTAAAAAACTAAAAATAGAACTACCATACGACCCAGCAATCCCACTCCTGGGCATATACCCTGAGAAAACCATAATTCAAAAGGAGTTGTGTACCACAATGTTCATTGCAGCTCTATTTACAATGCCCAAGACATGGAAGCAACCTAAATGTCCATCGACAGATGAATGGATAAAGATGTAGCACATATATACAATAGAATATTACTCAGCCATAAAAAGAAATGAAATTGACTTATTTGTAGTGAGGTGGATTGACCTAGAGACTGTCACACAGAGTGAAGTAAGTCAGAAAGAGAAAAACAAATAGTGTATGCTAACACATAAATATGGAGTCTATAAAAAAAGGTTCTGAAGAACACAGAGGCAGAACAGGAATAAAGACGCAGAGGTAGAGAATGGACTTGAGGCCATGGGGAGGGGGAAGGGTAAGCTGGGACGAAGTGAGAGAGTGACATGGACATATATACACTACCAAATGTAAAATAGATAACTAGTGAGAAGCAGCCACATAGCACAGGGAGATCAGCTTGGTGCTTTGTGTCTACCTAGAGGGGTGGGATAGGGAGGATGGGAGGGAGACACAAGAGGGAGGAGATATGGGGATATATGTATATGTATAGCTGATTTACTTTGTTATACAGCAGAAACTAACACATTATTGTAAAGCAATTATACTCCAATAATAAGGATCAGAAAAGAAATGTAAAAAAAAAGAAAAAGAAAGAAAGAAAGAAAGAATTCCCAAAATTATCTCTTCTTGGGGGCCTTGAAGTTCAATAAGGTCTCTTAAAGACAAGATCCTAGAAAATGGTACAAATTAGGTTGTGGAGAAGCCAGTGTAGGGAAAGTCCTTTCGATGACCTCAATCTTTCTCCAACCTTCTGATCAGGATCCTTTGGCAACTCAGCTCATGGACTCAGTCTAGCCCCCTTCTTGGGGGAGACCTATGGGCAGCTGTTTATCTTCTTGGGGCTATAAGGGAGAGAGTAACCCAGAATGTGGTATTTTGTCTCTGAAATGTGGCTACCCTCTGAGAGATATGTTCCTGGTTTCGTCCTGCTCAAAGGTGAGATTCCTGAATGGAACTGTAGCTTTTTGCACAACTAATTCCTCTGTTCCCCAGGGAAAGACTATAGATTCACCAAATGTGCTATTGGTCAGAAGGGGCAGGATGGAAAGTGCTGGGCTCAGGTCTGCCCAGTACCATCCATGGCAGAAAAAACAGCCCAATATCTGACTGTGAGGGTTTGCTTGTAGTTTCCTCACATACAAAATATGACACATGTGCAAGTGAAGGCAGGCCTCCATCTCCCACTGAAGGACTGCAGACAGTGTCTGCCTGCAGAGTCCATCTCCAGGGCCTGTGTGAGGGAAGCAGAGCAGAATGAGTAATGCAAAACATAAAAAAGTACAGCGGAAACACAGAGCCACAGTTGCAAATGGCCCTTAACCAACACCAGGCCTCATCTGTTGTGAGTGTTTGAAGTCTGTAGACAGAGGACGGTGCCATTCCACAATAATTTCTCTTGCTGGAGCTCATCAGCAGTGGAATGCAGAGAGACTAAGCTTCTGGCTAAGTTCTGCTGTCAGGATCCAAAACCAGGTCCATGGGATGGGGCAGTGCATGCCCTAGATGACCCAGCTATCTCTTAGTAGCAAGGGATTTGTAAGGTGGTTGTCAGAGGTGCCCACACTGGGAAGAATGTGACTGGTCTGTTTGTCAGATGGAGGAAAAGTGAGTCAGGTTGTAAAGAGGGAAAATAGTGCCTTATAGAGGAGGGTCAATGAGGAGCTAGAGCAGTGACTTCTCAAAGATGTCCTCAGGGCTCCGACCCTCAGATGGGTCCACAGAGAGAAGCATGGAAGCTTGGTGTTTGATAGTACATTTTCATCTTCCTCCAGGGTACTCTCTTGGGAAGGGGCAATCAGTCTGAACACTGTCCTCTGTCTTTGCCTCTCTGCATTACCAGAACACTGGGAGCTCCAATTGGTAAGGGAACCTTAACTAAAATCTCTGATTCAAGTCACCTTGGAGTTACTGGTAATTAATGTTATGGTTCAATTCAAGCCCCTGTCCTGGACCAATCCACCAAACGACAGATGTTCCTCAATCTCTTCTGCATGAACTCTGGACGTCTCTGGATCTACTCTTCTTCATTCATTTTTCAAGAACTTTCTGGTCCTTAGTACAATAAAACATTCACATTTTCTTCTTTCTGTGTTAATTTTAGATTTTTAGGGGGATCGTCCATGTCTAGAATCAGGAAAATAAATCACCAGGCAAATCCAGCAAAAATATATGTCATATTCATTTCAAAACATCTAGCCCTTACTTGGCCATATGCATCATCATGATGTTAGGGGAGAGTCTTTAGTTTTCATTCATTATGTCATGTATTCAACAATTACATATTGACACCTAATATGTGTCAGTTTTCTTCTAGTTGCAGATCAATTCTTGCTTAAAAGCGGATTCTCAAAAAGTAGTGTGTTTTTCAACAACTAGAACCTCAGCTTATTCCTCTTATAAACTTCCACTCAGCAGAAGACAACCCAGACACCATGTTTCCTCACACCTAGCCTAGGAAAAAAGGTTGGCTCCTGTAGATTCATTCCTCCACACTATTTAGGAGGCGAGCCCAGCAGCACTAGCAAGAGGGCCCCACTGACAACAGGCAGCCAGGGGAAGCACTATCCTTCTCACCAGGACTGGGATTCTCCTCCCCTACCCAGAGATGCCTGGCAGCTCATCAAGGGGGAATCTCACTACAGTAATCACCCTGATTTAGGAAACACTCTGTCTCTCCTCTGGACCTGAGAATCTCCTTACAACTAAGAGATAACAGGCAGCTAGGAGTGCCTGCAATGGGGATTCAGAAACAATAAGAGGCCAGCTCAGGAAGCCCTTTGTCCCTACAAGACCTGAGACTCACCTCCTGCACCTAAAGACATCCAGTGACCAGGTAGCACCATGAAGCGGGAACCTTGGCATAATAGATGTCCTGGACCAGGAAGCCTCTTCCTCCCAATGGACCAGACACTCCCTATGCCACCAAGATGCAGATAACCTGGAAAAATTCTTCAATTTCCTAAACAGTGACCAATGGGAGTCTCATTTGCACCAGATATACAAAGCAGACCAAATTAACCATAGTAAAGGTTCTGAAATAAATTTGCCATTGGTACCAGAGCCCACAAAAGTAGTCCAGGATCTGCATGTTGAACCTAAAAAGAGTTGCTTGCTAAAATAAAATATTTATATTTAATATAGAGTTTTCTGACATAATAGTTTAAATGTCCAGGATACAGTAGAAAATCACCTGTTGGAAAATCACAATTTGAATGGCAAAACACAATCAAATGATGCTGCCATCAGGATGACGAAAATGTTAGAATCATCTGACAAGAATTTTAAAACAGCCATCATAAGAATGCTTCAATACACAATTATAAATTATCTTGAAACAAATGAAAAAACAAAATCACATGAAAGAAATAGGTTATAATAAATATATCAACTGGAAATTATATGAAAAAATATAGAAATTTTAAAACTTGCTGTATTTGCTCAATAGTAGAGTTGAGATGACAGAGCATAGAATTGATGAACTTGAATACAGATCAATAGAAGTTACCTAAAATGAACAACAGAGATTAAAAAAAAAAAAAGACTGGGGAAAAAATGAACAGACCCTCAGGGACCTGTGCAGAAATGACAAAAAGATCCAATACTGGATCTAAAAGGGGAGGAGAAACAGAGTGGAGCAGAAAGAGTATTTGAAGAAATATTCAGAAAACTTCCCAGATTTGGTGAAAGACATAGATTGATCGGTTCAAGAATCTAAACAAACTCAAATAAAGCCACACCAAAACACATTATGATTAACCTTCTGAAGAATAAAGACAAAGAAAAAATTGTGAGAGCATTTGGAGAGAAACAATGTATTACCTATGGGAAAAAAAATAGTCCAAATGACAGAAAATTTCTCATCTGAAACCACAGAAGTTAGAAGGAATTGGCACATTTTTCAAGCGGTAAAAGAAAAGAACTGTCAGATGAAATTCTATGTCCAGGGAAACTATACTTCAGAAATGATGGGGGAATACAGACACTTTCAGGTGAAGGAAAACTAAAAGAATTTGTCACTAGGAGACATACTCTTAAAGGGACATAAATGCAAGCAAGTCCCACACTTTACTCAAAGTGGAAAAATGATGATAACTATAGGCTGTTCACAAGTCGCATATGCATATTGTACTACGCTTAGCACTTAGAAAACTATGGAAAGAGAAACAACACAAAAACACTGTAAACCAATTAAGACTGAGTCCTAAAAAATGTTCAAGTAATCAATGGGAAGGCAAGAAAAGATAGCTAGAAGAACAAGAAACAGAGGAAACAAACAGAAAAACAAATAATAAAATGGCAGACTAAAGCTCTAATATATCAATAATTGCTTTAAATGTAGAAGGTCTAAAGAGGTCAATTAAAAGGCAGAGATTAGTAGTACAGATTTAAAAACAAAGATACAAACACAACCCAAGCAAATGCTGTTTACAAGAAACTGACTTCAAATTCAACAACATAGACTAATGTAAAATAGAGAAAAAGATATACCATATAAGCATTATTCATTAAAAAGGAGGAATTGTTTTATTAATATTAAAATCTGATAAAGGCGACTCCAGCAAAGAAATTTACTAGAGACAAAAAGAGGAAGATCAGGTAATGATTAAAGAATCAATCCACCAGGAAGATACAACAATTCTAAGCGTGTATGCACCAAAAAATTAAGCTTTAAAATACATGAAGCATATTCTGACAAAGATGAAAGGAGAAATAAAGTCCACACTAGGGACTTCAACATTCACCTCTCTGCTGTAAAAATTTAATAAACAGAAACCTCAATTAAATATAGTTGGGAAACCAGATGGGGGAGCTCTTATGCCCTACCATGATAGCCAAGCCCAACAGGAAGAAGAAAGACTCCTCTTCTTCCCTGGCAAGGACTTAGCCAATGAAATGCCATGGACTCTTTGTTTATTACAGCCCTCCCAACTTCCTTTTCCTCTCTATAAGAATGGTCTCCTTCCCTTGACCTGCAAGGACTTGCACATGGCTTTCCATGGTTGCAAACCCCAAATTGCAATTCTCTACTGGTTCTGAATAAACTAATATTTGCTGGAGAAATATTTGACAACCTATTTATTTCAGGTCAACATAGTAATTCATACAGCTACTACACAGAAAATCAACAAGGATGTGGAAGATCTGAACAATACAATCAAGCAACAGGATCTAATTCACTACGTATCACCGAACAACTGCTGAATGCACACTTTTATCCAAATGAGTATAGTATGTTCACCAAGATAAACTATACTCTGGGCCATAAAACAAACCTCAAAATTTTTTAAAGAATTGAAATTACACAAAATATGTTCTCTGAACATAATGGAGTAAACCTAGAAATTGATAACAGAAAGACGAGAGAAAAATTTCCAGTCACTTGGAAATTAAACATCATGCTCTTAAGTCATCTATGGGTTAAAGAGAAGTCTCAAAAGAAATATAAAAATACATATAATGAAATAAAAATCAAAATATAACATGTCAAAATATTCAGAATACAGGTAAATCAGTCCCAAGAGAGAAATGTATAGCACTAAATGCCTATATTAAAGAGAGAAAATATCTCAAATTAATAATCAAAGTGCCTTCCTCAAAAAATAGAAAACTAACAGGAAAATAAATCTAAAGAAAAAAAAGCAAGCAGAAAGAATAAAGATAAGAAGAGAAATCAACTAACTTTTAAAAAGTAAAACAGAAAAATCAATAAAACAAAAAGATTGTTCTTCAAAAATATCAGTAAAGTTGATAAACCTCTAGCAAGACTGGTTGGGGAAGAAGGGGAGGAAAGGAATAGGAATAAAGGGGTATGTCACTACAGACCCTCCAACCATTAAAAGGATATTAAGTTCATATTAGAAAAAGCTTTGTACTCATAAATTTAACACCTTATAAGGGATGGACCAATTCCTTGAAAAGTCACAAACTTTGAAACCCAACCAACATTAAATAGATAATGTGAATAGTCCTATAACCATTAAAGAAATTGAATTCATGATTTAAAAGCTCCACTAAAAGAAGTCTCCAGGCCCAAATGGTGTCACTGGAGAATTCTACCAAACTTTTAAGGAATTAACACCAATTTTATGTGATCTCTTCTAGAAATTAAAAGAGGAATTAACATTTATCAACTCATTTTATAAAGTCAGTCTTACAAAGATACTTAGATGATCACAGTATCAAAAAAAAACCCTACAGATCAATATCTCTTATGGTATAAATGATGTGGAAAAATTGGACATCCATAGGTGAAAAAAATAATAAAGCAAACACAAATTCAAACTAAACCTCATACCTATAGAAAACTGACTCAAAATGAATTTTAGACTTACACATAAAATGTAAAAATGTAAACTTTTAGGAAAAAAGCATAGGAGAAAATCTTCAAGATTTAAGGCTAGGCAAATATTACTTAGACTTGATACCAAAAGCATGAGCCATAAAAGGAAAGCTTGATAAACTGTACCTCATCAAATTCAAAATTTTTGCTCTGTGAAATTTCCTCTTAAGAGTATGAAAAGACAAATTATAAGCTGAGATAAAATATGTGCAAACCTTATATCTGCCAAAGGAGTTGTGTCTAGAATATATAATGAACTCTCAAAACTCAACAGTCAAAAAAGAAACAAAAAATCAAATTTCAAAATGGGAAAAAGACATGAGCAGACATTTCAGTAAAGAGAATATAGACATGGCAAACAAGCACATGGAAAGATAATCAACATCAATAGCTATCAAGGAGATGCAGATTAAATCCACCATGGACTCTCACTATACACCCTTTAAACTGGCTAAAAGGAAAGGTAGTAATAACAGAAAATGCTGTTTGCTGGAGGGAATGTAAAATGCTATAGCCACTCTGGAAAATACTTTAGCCATTTCTTATAAAACTAAACATATAATTATCATACAACCCAGCAGTTGCATTTGGTGAATTTATCCCAGAGAAATACAAAACTTACATTCATACAAAAACCTGTACTCAAATGTTCAGAGCAGCTTTAATCATAATAGTCAAAAAATATAAACAACTCATATATTCTTCAGTGGATGGGTGGTTAAACAAAATGTAGTACATCCATACCATGGAAGAACATCAACAATAAAAAGGGTGTACTCTTGATACAAATAACAACTTGGATGAGTCTCAAGGGAATTATGCTGAGTGAAAAAAATCAATCCCCCAAAGTTACATATAGTATGTTCCATTTATATAACATTTGTGAAAAGACAAAATAGAAATGAGAACAGTGTAGTGGTCTCCCAAGTAAGGAGTGGAGATATGGGAGGCAGGTGTGTGTGGCTATGAAAAGCACTGGGGTAATGAGACTCTTCTGTGTCATTACTGTGGTGGTTGATACATATACCTATACCTGTTATAAAATTGTATTGAACTAAATACACACACACACACACACATACACACAAATGAGCACAAGTAATTTATTTTATACCTAGTAATTTGTACCTCTTAATCTCCTTCACCCATCTTGCTCCTCCCCCCATCCCTCTCCCCACTGGTAACCACTACTTTGTTCTCTGTATCTGTGAGTCCAGTTCTGTTTAGTTATATGTATTTGCTTGTTTTATTTTTTTAGATTCCACGTATAAGTGAAAACCTACAGTATTTGTCTTTTTCTGTCTGACTTATTTCACTAAGCATAATACCCTTCATGTATGGATGCAATATACAGCACAGGAAATATAGCCAATATTTTGTAGTAACTTTATCTGGAGTATAATCTATAAAAATATCACATCACTATGTTGTACACCTGAAATTAATATAATATTGTTAGCCAACTATACTACAATAAAACAAAACAAAAACAGAAAAGAAACAGAAAAAGAGCACAAGTAGAATTAAGAAAATTTGAAGAAAGTAGTATAAAAACTATTCAGTTCATGGACCATACAAAAGCATATCCATGGAGAAGCCGTTTGTTGAGAAGTGAGATGATTCTCATCTCCATTAGGACATAAATAAGGCCACATAACTGTCGAGGGATATTAGGTAAGACATTCAAACTAATAGGTAATAGTAAAGGATGGAACACAACAATGACAACCACAAATTAAGGGACACAGTAGGGAATGGCTTAGAGAAAACAACCTCTCCCTGCCATTTGTGCCACTATTATTGAACTTGAGGAAATGAGGAATGGCAGGCCAGTTTAGGAAGATGTTTCAGGGGGTTCTAAAGAAATGTTTCCTTTCTCCAAGCAGAGCATCTTGGCCTCCCCAGCATCTCCCCAAAAGGGTGTCAGGAGTGGTGTCTTGTGAGGTCTAAGCCCTACATGGCTGCCATTGTCTGGGAGGGCACCTTGTTGACCAAACAAAGTTGAAGGGATATAGAAGCAGTTTTGGTATAGCTTCAAGTTTTGAGCAAAAAAAATCACAAAAATAATTTAGCATCAGAAATCATTTTAAGAACCCTCAGTTGAAAATTTTCTAGATTTTTCCTTCATCTTTCTTGAAAGCAAAGATTTGGAAATAATTGAAATGCAATTATTTAAAATGTATGATCCTTTATTAACATGTAAATGCTCCTGGTGCAGATATTATTGAACTGAGGTCAGCTGTCCACATGTCAGTATTGACATGTTCATCTCATTCTTTCATTCATCTTACCTAGTAAGTAATTACCTATAATTCATTGTCAAAGACAAAATGAAGTCTCTGGGCAGATCCTCAACTTCCATATGAACACTTTGCTGAAAGATCCTGCCAAAGAATTTTTTAGACTTAACTGACTTTCTTGCTTTCCAAGTAGACCAAAAAAGCTTTATTGTAACTTATTAAATATTTGTTATACATGGTCCTCTATCATTCAAAGAAACTATGTTTATGAAACTATAATTGGATGAAACTATGGTTCTTTTAAACTCATAAGTTTGGAGTTTATGGTACATTTACGTTGGCAGTTAACAAGGACTATCTGTGTCAAATTTGCATTTTCTAGATAGTTTTGAAGTACAATAAATGTCATGACAGAGAAACAGAAAGACATTTGAGAATCAATATAGACATGCATTAATAATCTTGGTCAAAAACAATTGCATTTGCACATATGCATTTGACAGAATTAGAATAGAGTATTAGCATCTGAGAGAAAGAAATTAATCCTAATAAAATGAAGCTGTTTCTGGTATCATCTTTAATTTCTTTCATCATTGTCTTATAGTTTTCTGCATACAGGTCTTTTGTCTCCCTAGGTAGGTTTATTCCCAGAGCTTCTTGGTAATGTTTTCAGAAGTCATTCTGTTGTATACCAAGATAAAAGCTGATATTCTGCTTTTAAGAGTGCAGTTTAATTTATCGATACTTCGTGGAAATTAGGAGCCAAAGGAAGAGAAGATATTGGACCACTAGTAATTGTGGAACTTACAAAAAACAATTAAGGTGCAATTGTAAAGAAGGACATTATTTAGAGTGTAATCCACAATATATTCCAGTTAATATAATTCTAATAAGTAAAAAGTAGGAATGAATTAATGAGCAGAGAAATAATTGACAAATGACAGGCAGAGGAAGACTTGTACCCAAGAAACAACAGTGAATTTAAATTTACATTATCAAGTAATCTTTTAATTACTTAAGCAATTTAAAATTACTTTTAATAGTATTTGGCACATTAATGAAAATATTTTTCTATGCATTTTAATATATGTTCAAGAAAATATAAAACATGGTCTTACCTGAATATATGGTACATTTGCTTGAAGACATCATGTAAATTCATGAGACATAAATACGAAATTTTCACCATCCTTAAAATCATGCAGAATGTACAAACAAGACATTCAGTCAATGAGAGTATGCATCAAATTCTTTCTCATTATTAATAGTGAAAACAGAGGGTGCCGTTCTTTGTGATTCTTAGTTCTCAGACTATTTTTTATAAATATTTGTTATTCCATCAGGAAGAAAATGAAGGAAGGAAGGAAGGAAGGAAGGAAGGAAGGGAGGGAGGAAGGGAGGAAGGAATCGAGCCTTGTTATGAATCTGTAGCCTAATTAAAATAAGGCATCACTGTCTTCAATATTCTTTGCTAACACTCATTCACTTTGCCTGGGTATCACAGGATTCCTATTAAGAACAATGAAATCTTTGAGAGTATTAAGGAAATGAAAAAGGTAATTTTGATACCAAGCATCCCACTGTTTAATATATTTCAATTCACAACATCTCAACAAATGTCATTTCTACCATCATTCATCATTTAATAGAAATACAAAGGAAACAAAGACAAAGCCCTCCTGTGAGATATGGTGCCTTGATTATCAGAGATGTTGCTAATACCTATATTTTGATTTTTTCCTTTAGTTTAGCATCTCATAGATTCAGGCTTTGTGGGTGGTGTGCCTAAAATGAGAGAAAGATTGTTATGAAAAGGAAGATGGGAAAGGAAATCCCACTTGAAGCCCCATCAGCATGGCATGATCTCAAGTGGCTCTGTTTTAGTGAAATGTTCATATGGAAGTTGAGGATCTGCCCAGAGACTATCATTTTGTCTTTGGCAATGATTTATAGTTAATTACCTACTAGTTGAAGTGGATGAAAGAATGAGATGAATGTGTCAATACTAACATGTGGATAGCTGACCTCAGTTCAATATCTACACCAGGAGCATTTACATGTTAATAAGGGATCATGCATTTTACATGGTTGTATTTCAATTACCTCTAGGTATCTTGAGGTATTTGGAGACAGGTAGATTCTCATACTTTCTCTAAAATTTTACATAACATCTTTCCTTAAATTATAGAATCATTCTTCTAAGAACCTAAAATTTGTTTTTCTAATTACCACCCATCAAATAACATATATTTCATTGAAATGAAAGATAACATATACTTATTGATAACAGTTACATGTGTGGCTCTTTGTTTCATCAAAAGATATTAAAAAGCAGAATAGAGTGATTATGAACAGCTTAAAAGTACAATTTGCTGGGCTAGAGTGTAAAATCTGCATTTAAGTGATCCAGAAGAGTGGAAATAAATCATTAAATAAGAAATGATTCCAAATAAGTGATCAGTCTTCTTCTTTTTTATATTTTTTGTTCTTATTAGTCATCAGTTTTATATACATCAGTGTATATATGTCAATCCCAATCGCCCAATTCATCACACCACCACCCACACCCCCCCAATGACTTTCCCCACTTGGTGTCCATACGTTTGTTCTCTACATCTGTGTCTCAATGTCTGCCCTGCAAATCGTTTCATCTGTACGATTTTTCTAGGTTCCACATATATGTGTTAATATACGATATTTGTTTTTCTTTTTCTGACTTACTTCACTCTGTATGACAGTCTCTAGATCGATCCACGTCTCAACAAATGATCCAATTTCGTTCCTTTTTATAGCTGAGTAATATTCCATTGCATATATGTACCACAACTTCTTTATCCCTTCATCTGTCGATGGGCATTTAGGTTGCTTCCATGACCTGGCTATTGCAAATAGTGCTGCAATGAACATTGGGGTGCATGTGTCTTTTTTAATTATGGTTTTCTCTGGGTATATGCCCAGTAGTGGGATTGCTGGGTCGTATGGAAATTCTGTTTTTAGTTTTTTAAGGAACCTCCATATTGTTCTCCATAGTGGCTGTATCAATTTACATTCCTACCAACAGTGCAAGAGGTTCCCTTTTCTCCACATCCTCTCCAGCATTTGCTGTTTGTAGATTTTCTGATGATGCCCATTCTAAATGGTGTGAGGTGATACCTTATTATAGTTTTGATTTGCATTTCTCTAATAATTAGTGATGTTGAGCAGCTTTTCATGTGCTTCTTTGCCATCTGTATGTCTTCTCTGGAGAAATGTCTATTTAGGTCTTCTGCCCATTTTTGGATTGTGTTGTTTGTTTTCTTAATATTGAGCTGCATGAGCTGTTTATATATTTTGGAGATTAATCCTTTGTCTGTTGATTCATTTGCAACTATTTTCTCCAATTCTGAGGGTTGTCTTTTCTTCTTGTTTATGGTTTCCTTGGCTGTGCAAAGGCTTTGAAGTTTCATTAGGTGCCATTTGTTTATTTTTGTTTTATTTCCATTACTCTAGGAGGTGGATCAAAAAGCATCTTGCTGTGATTTATGTCAAAGAGTGTTCTTCCTATGTTTTCCTCTAAGTGTTTTATAGTGTCCGGTCTTTCATTTAGGTCTCTAATCCATTTTGAGTTTATTTTTGTGGATGGTGTTAAGGAGTGTTCTAATTTCATTCATTTACATGTAGCTGTCCAGTTTTCCCAGCACCACTTATTGAAGAGACTGTCATTTCTCCATTGTATATCCTTGCCTCCTTTGTCATAGATTAGTTGATCATATGTGCGTGGGTTTATCTCTGGGCTTTCTATCTTGTTCCATTGATCTATGTTTCTGTTGTGCCAGTACCATATTGTCTTGATTACTGTAGCTTTGTAGTATAGTCTGAAGTCAGGGAGTCTGATTCCTCCAGCTCCGTTTCTTTGCCTCAAGACTGATTTGGTTATTCGGGGTCTTTTGTGTTTCCATACAAATTTTAAGACTTTTTGTTCTAGTTCTGTAAAAAATGCCAGTGGTAGTTTGATAGGGATTGCATTGAATATGTAGATTGCTTTGGATAGTAGAGTCATTTTCACAATATTGATTCTTCCAATCCAAGAACATGGTATATCTCTCCATCTGTTGGTATCATCTTTAATTTCTTTCATCATTGTCTTATAGTTTTCTGCATACAGGTCTTTTGTCTCCCTGGGTAGGTTTATTCCTAGGTATTTTATTCTTTTTGTTGCAATGGTAAATGGGAGTGTTTCCTTAATTTCTCTTTCAGATTTTTCATCATTAGTGTATAGGAATGCAAGAGATTTCTGTGCATTAATTTTGTGTCCTGCAACTTTACCAAATTCATTGATTAGTTCTAGTAGTTTTGTGGTAGCATCTTTAGGATTCTCTGTGTATAGTATCATGTCACCTGCAAACAGGGACAGTTTTACTTCTTCTTTTCCAATTTGTATTCTTTTTATTTCTTTTTCTTCTCTGATTGCTGTGGCTAGGACTTCCAAAACTCTGTTGAATAAGAGTGATGAGAGGATATCCTTGTCTTGTTCCTGATCTTAGAGGAAATGTTTTCAGTTTTTCACCATTGAGAATGAGGTTTGCTGGTGGTTTGTCATATATGGCCTTTATTATGTTGAGATAGGTTACTTCTATGCCCACTTTCTGGAGAGCTTTTATCATAAATTGGTGTTGAGTTTTGTCAAAAGCTTTTTCTGCATCTATTGAGATGATCATATGGTTTTTATTCTTCAATTTGTTAATATGGTGTATCACATTGATTGATTTGCCTATATTGAAGAATCCTTGCATCTCTGGGATAAATCCCACTTGTTCATGGTGTATGATCTGTTTAATGTGTCCTTGGATTCTGTTTGCTAGTATTTTGTTGAGGATTTTTGCATCTATATTCATCAGTGATATTGGTCTATAATTTTCTCTTTTTTTGTAATATATTTGTCTGATTTTGGTATCAGGGTGATGTTGGCCTCATAGAATGAGTTTGGGAGTTTTCCTTCCTCCACAATTTTTTGGAAGAGTTTGAGAAGGATGGGTGTTAGCTCTTCTCTACATGTTTGATAGAATTCACCTGTGAAGCCATCTGGTCCTGGACTTTTGTTTGTTGGAAGATTTTTAATCACAGTTTCAATTCATTACTTGTGATTGGTCTGTTCATATTTTCTATTTCTTCCTGGTTCAGTCTTGGAAGGCTATACCTTTGTAAGAATTTGTCCATTTCTTCCAGGTTGTCCATTTTATTGGCATAGAGTTGCTTGTAGTAGTCTCTTAGGATACTTTGTATTTCTGCGGGGTCTGTTGTAACTTCTCCTTTTCCATTTCTAATTTTATTGATCTGAGTCCTCTCCCTCTTTTTCTTGATGAGTCTGGCTAATGGTTTATCAATTTTTTTTATCTTCTCAAAGAACTAGTTTTTAGTTTTATTGATCTGTGCTATTGTTTTCTTTGTTTCTATTTCATTTATTTCTGCTCTAATCTTTATGATTTCTTTCCTTCTGCTAACTTTGGGTTTTGTTTGTGCTTCTTTCTCTATCTCATTTAGGTGTAAGATTAGATTGTTTATTTGAGATTTTTCTTGTTTCTTGAGGTAAGCTGGTATAGCTATAAAATTCCCTCTCAGAACTGCTTTTGCTGCATCCCATAGGTTTTGGATCATTGTGTTTTCATTGTCATTTGTCTCTAGGTATTTTTTGATTTCCTCTTTGATTTCTTCAGTGATGTCTTGGTTATTTAGCAACGTACTGTTTAGCCTCCATGTATTTGTGTTTTTTACATTTCTTTCCCAGTAATTCAATTCTAATCTTATAGCATTGTGGTCAGAAAGGATGCTTGATATGATTTCAATTTTCTTAAATTTACTGAGGCTTTATTTGTGACTGAAGATGTGATCTATCCTGGAGAATGTTCTGTGAGCACTTGAGAAGAAAGGGTAATCTGCTGTTTTTAGATGGAATGTGCTATAAATATCAATTAAATCTATCTGGTCTATTGTGTCATTTAAAGCTTCTGTTTCATTATTTATTTTCATTTTGGATGATCTGTCCATTGATGTAAGTGAGGTGTTAAAGTCCTCCGCTATTATTGTGTTACTGTCGATTTCCTCTTTTATAGCTGTTAGTAGTCGCCTTATGTATTGAGGTGCTCCTATGTTGGGTGCATATATATTTATAATTGTTATATCTTCTTCTTGGATTGATCCCTTGATCATTGTGTAGTGTCCTTCCTTGTCTCTTGTAACATTCTTTAATTTAAAGTCTATTTTATCTGATATGAGTATTGGTACTCCAGCTTTCTTTTGATTTCCATTTGCATGGAATATCTTTTTCCATCCCCTCACTTTCAGTTTGTATGTGTCCCTAGGTCTGAAGTGGGTCTCTTGTAGAAAGCATATATATTTGTCTGTTTTTGTATCCATTTAGCAAGCCTGTGTCTTTTGGTTGGAGCATTTTATCCATTCACGTTTAAGGTAATTATTGATACGTATGTTCCTATGACTATTTTCTTAATTGTTTTGTGTTTGTGTTTGTAGGTCCTTTTCTTCTCTTCTGTTTCCTACTTAGAGACGTTCCTTTAGCATTTGTTGTAGAGCTGGTTTGGTGGTGCTGAATTCTCTTAGCTTTTGCTTGTCTGTAAAGTTTGATTTCTCCATCGAATCTGAATGAGATTCTTGCTGGGAAGAGTAATCTTGGTTGTAGGTTCTTTCCTTTCATCACTTTAAGTATATCATGCCACGCTTTTCTGGCTTGTAGAGTTTCTGCTGAGAAATCAGCTGTTACCTTATGGGAGTTCCCTTGTATGTTATTTGTCATTTTTCCCTTGCTGCTTTTAATAATTTTTCTTTGTCTTTAATTTTTGCCACTTTGATTACTATGTGTCTCGGCATGTTTCTCCTTGGGTTTATCCTGTATGGGACTCTGCGCTTCCTGGACTTGGGTGGCTATTTCCTTTCCCATGTTAGGGAAGTTTTCAACTATATTCTCTTCAGATATTTTCTCTGTACGTTTTTCTCTCTCTTCTCCTTCTGGGATGCCTATAATGCAAATGTTGTTGCATTTAATGTTGTCCCAGGGGCCTCTTAGGCTGTCTTCATTTCTTTTCATTATTTTTTCTTTATTCTGTTCTGCAGCAGTGAATTCCACCATTCTGTCTTGCAGGTCATTTATCCATTCTTCTGCCTTAGTTATTCTGCTATTGATTCCTTCTAGTGTAGTTTTCATTTCAGTTATTGTATTGTTCATCTGTTTGTTCTTTAATTCTTCTAGGTCTTTGTTAAACATTTCTTGCATCTTCTCGATCTTTGCCTCCATTCTTTTTCCGAGGTCCTGGATCATCTTCACTATCATTATTCTGAATTCTTTTTCTGGAAGGTGGCCTATTTCCACTTCATTTAGTTGTTTTTCTGGGGTTTTATCTTGTTCCTCTATCTGGTACATAGCCCTCTGCCTTTTCATCTTGTGTACCTTTCTGTGAATGTGGTTTTTGTTCCACAGGTTGCAGGATTGTAGTTCTTCTTGCTTCTGCTGCCTTCCCTCTCAGTTATCAGTCTTCTATTTCATTCTCCTCACCCCCCCTCCAAAACAATTCATTGATTTCTTTATATCACAGAGACCAAATAACAGCTTGAATGGTTATATTTCTCACTTTTCATTTAACTCATCTTCAAAAATCTGATCAGAACCTCAGGAATGGAGATTCTAAGACTTGAAGCTCTGTATTATCTAATAACTTCAGCTATAATGTCATTACTTAAGTATGTATTTATTAAATTCATCCTAAAAAGCACAACACATGGGTTGATATCAAAATCTTTCATCTACAACTTAACAACAAAAAGATACAGAGCAATTTAAAAATGGGCAAAGGACTTGTAGACGTTTCTCCAAGGAAGATAATGTAAATGGAGAGTAAGGCCATGAAAAGGTGCTGAACATCACTGGTCATTAGAGAAATGCAAATAAAAACACAGTAAGATAGTGCTTCACACCAATTAAGATGGTTATTATTTCAAAAAATGGAAAATAACTAGTGTTGCTGAAGATACAGAGAAATTGGAACACTCTTGCTTTGCTCATGGGAATGTAAAATATTGCAGTCACTATGGAACAGTTTGGAGGTTTCTCAAAAAGTTAAACAGAATCACTATATGATACAGCAATTCCACCTGTAGATATATATTTTAAAAATTGAAAACTGGACTCAGATACTTGTATACTAATGTTCATAGCAACATTATTCACAATAGCTAAAACAACCCAAATGATATCCATCAAAGGATGAAAACAAACAAACAAAATCTGGAGAGAGAGAGAAAGATGACAGAATATGATTCAACCTTAAAATAATTAAAAATTCTTATACATGCTACAACATAGATGAAACTTGAAAATATTATGCTAAGTGGAATAAGCCAGGCACAAAAGGACAAATATAGTATGATTTCATGTATATGAATTACCCAAAATAAGCAAACTCATAAAAGACATAAAATAGAATAGAGATGACCAGAGTGTGTGGGGAGAAAGAAATGGGGAGTTGTTTTTTATTGGCTACAGAGTTTCCATTTAGGATGATGAAACAGTGCTGGAAATGGATAATGGTGATGGTTGCACAATACATGAATGAACTGTACATTTAAAAATGGTTAAAATGGTAAAATTTATGTTACATTCATTTTACCATATTAAATAAAAGGAAAAACAACCACAATAAACTACCATTACACATCTATTAAAATAGCTAAAAGTTATATGACTGAAAATAGCAAGTATTGGTGAGGATGTAGAGCACATGAAACTGCTGATGGAAATGTAAAATGGTACAAACCTTCTGTAAAACACTTTGACAATATCTTACAAAGTCAAACATATGTTCACCTCTCCTTGGTTTTTATTGAAGAGAAATGAAAACATATGTCCACCCAAAGACTTTTAAAAGAATTCTCATCAAAGTATTATTCATAAAAGCACAAAACAAAAACAGTCCACATGTCCATCAGCTGATGAAAGGATATGTATATTTATATATCCATTCCATGGAATATTACACAGCAATAAAAAAGGAACAAAATATTGAGACATGCTACAACTCAGAGAATATCAAGATAATTTATGCTGAGTGGAGAAACACAGACAAAAAAATAATATATACTCTATGATTCTATTTACACGTAATTCTAAAAATAGGCAAACCCCAGTGATAAAAGTCAGGTCAGTGGTTACTTGAAGCTGGGAATCAGGGTGGGTTTTGAATGGGGCAGGAGGAAAATTTTGATGTGATTGTATACGTTGATTGTTTTACATATTGATTGTATCTGTATTTCACAACTGTATAAAGCTATGGAAATTCATTAAACTGGATACTTAAAAAAAAAAAAAATCACTCATCTTTCTCCTGTGCTGTATTAAGAACCCTGTGCTCCAGCATTCCATTGCTGCCATTCCCGTAGAGTCTGGGAAGGGATGGGACAATGTTTGAGTTTGCCCCTTCGCTCTGCTCAAACCTCCTAGCCTGCATAGATTTCCCTAATTTCTTACAGTATTTTTTTGAAATATTATAAAGGCTATAGTATCTCTTTTGAAAGCAAAAACATTCCACTTTCAAACAAAAATAGTGATCAAAAAAATATCTACCTAGTTTTGGCATTTGCCTCTGCTCTGCCCATCCTCTCATGCTAGGCCCCACCACTGCTTCTTCAAACACCTTAGAACAAGGTAAACTACCCTGACTCATGCCCAGCTCCATAATCATATAATTTCTATCATCAAACAGTGTTTAACTAAATTATGAACACATTCCTCAGACATGCTTAACAACAAGTGTATAATGGCTTTTAATTCCTTTGCATTGAGCTTGTCTAGCAAAGAGCAAGTTGGGGGCCAAGGTGAGAGTAAAAAAGCTGGAGGAAGAAATAAAGGAAAGGCTATGATGCAAAATTATATGAAGCAATATATTATCCACTGTAGCATGAATCTTAATATTTCTTTAGAGAATGGCTATAATAAACAACACTCTCCCTGAAGAGCTGTGACACCTGCTACTGATTTTTCTCCCCTCAAATTTGAAATCATTGGTGGAATTCTACAAACAGAAGATGACCCTGGCTATTGCTTTTACGCAGCTGAGAAATGTGCTTTCAAGATGTCCAAGAGCACTCAGGTGGTGGCCTGAACACAGAGATGGATGGGGGAGGAAGAGCAGGAGGGACAGGCAGACAGAGACAGACCTAGAAAGATGGAGGGAGAGAGAGAATAAAATCCAGATTTAGTTTCTCATGGTAAGCCATGCTATTTGCTTAACTTGATGATTCTGTAACCACTGCTCCCATATTTTGCATTTAATAAATCCCCAATAAGCCTTTTGCCCCAAGTACCCCTTTGTGCTTAATTGTTAACCTCATATGCAATTGGAAGGAAATTTAATCCATATGTTTCATTTACACTTAAATCATCTGAATATGGTGTTTGAAAGCAAAGTTTACCTCCCTTTGTTGGTTCCCCACCAAAAAGTGAACACTCTTTTTCGGATTCTTCTGCTGGGTCTTCCTTTCTACTCAAACTCTTAATATTGAGTAGGACTCAGCCTTGGTCTTTTTTTTTTTTTCTTTTTTTTCTTTAGCTTCACTTTCTCTCTAGGGCATTTCTTTCAGTACCATGGCCTTATGTACCATCCATGTTAATGCTCTGATATTGATCTCTCCCCTGAGTTTCCATCTTGTATATATATCCCAGTTTCTGTTTGATATCTGCACTTAAAAGTTATATGAGTACCTCAAAAATGTGATATTATTTTTGCAACCTCTATAAGTATTTCAAATAAAAATTTACACTGAAAGTAATAAAATATTTAACTCTTACCTGTCTGAAAGGCACAACTTTCACCCAGTTGCGTTTTAATAAAGCTATTCTGGTTTCCCTCCATTTCTTCACCATCCTCTTCCAGTCCACTAGTGAATCCTGTTGGCTCTACCTTGTATTTTTCTGGCTGTATTAGTTTTTCTATTGATGCACAACAAATTGCCATAAATTTAGCAGTTTTAAACAACACACATTTATTATTTTAGTTTTCTGTAGGTCAGAAGTCTAGGCATAGTGTTTCTGGATTCTCTGCTCTGGGTCTCACCAGACTAAAATTAAGGGTCAGCCAGAGCTGGGTTCTCCTTGGGAGCTTAGAGTCCTCTTCCAAGCTCAGATTGTTGGCAGAATTCAGTTCCTTGAGTTTGGAGGACCGACATCCCCATTTTCTGGCAGGCTAAATATTGGCTGAAGGCTGCTCTCAGCAATTACAGCCTGGCCCTCAGCTTTTAGCAACATGGTCCCTTCTCTAGGCCCTCTCCCACTTCTAATCTTTCTGACTTCAGGAAGGGCCCAATCCCTAGTAAGGGCTCACTTGATTAGGCCAGGCGCACCTGGAAGATCTTTTATAATTAACTAAAAGTTAACTGATTAGTAACCTAATCAGAGGAGTAATGTCTCATCATAACTATAAGGGATGAAATTATACAGGGTATGCACACCACAGGGTAGAAATCTTGGAGGCCACCTCAGAATTCTGCCTACCACACTGGACTGATATGAAGCCTCCTAAATGGCCTTTCTCCATCCACTCTTCCCTCTATTATTATTCCCCATACAAGAACAAACATTTACAGTTGAGCTTTAAACAACATGTGGATTAGGGGTCTTCCACACAGTAGAAAAATCCATGTATAACTTTACAACTGGCCCTCCATATTTGCTGTTTCATGGATCATTTAGTACTGTAGTATACATTTATTTTTTTAATCTGCATATAAATGGGCCCATGCAGTTCAAACCCATGTTGTTCAAGGGTCAACTGTATATTATATGCTTTTGCTTCACCACTGCTTAACCCCCTCCAATGTTTTCCCATTTCACTTAGAGTGAAGTCCAAACTTCTTGCCATGTCTTACAGAATTCTCTATACCTGGCCCTTCCCAAAGGTGGATTTACCATGAAGCTAATAAAGCTTTAGCTTTAGGACTCTCACTTTCATGGGTCCTCGTGATTACTCATGCATACCATGAGTACTCACAGAGGTTATAGATCATACTAAATGAGGAGAGAGAGTCAGTTTGTAATCAGGAAACATTTTTATGTAAGCATTACTGAAAATTGCTTGCAGCTATTTCAGTAGAAAAAAACCTAACTCTCCGAAGTCTTGGTAATTTTGTGTTTTATTTTAAATAAATATCCGTGGAATGATGTCAGCAAGATGGCCAAATAAGACATACCTTGCATGTGTCTACCCCTCATCAACAATAATTTGGCATACATCTATGAACAAAGTGCCATTTTGGGAACTTTGGGATTCACGTAAGAGGTTGTGAAACCCTGGTGCAGACCATGGAGAGCCATTTTGAAAAGGCAGGCTCCCACCCAGGGATCTAACTTGCCAGCTGTGGTTCCAGCTACAGATCTGGAAATAGCTCCATTCCCCTGAGAAGTTGGCTACAGAGCACAGATCCTTGGTTTTGGGTCTTTCATCAGCACCATACACAAAGGAACCCAGGAGAAGTCACACCACTGGTGCATCAGATAATAGACATACAGACCTCAGACCCAGCTGTGGACCATGAAGTGGCTTGTGAACTGGCTATAGCCCTTCTCAGCCACAGTCTGGGATCCCATAAAGATAAGCCTGCCAAACTTGATCAGACTAGATTCTGAAAGAATCCTATAACTGGGCTCCAGCCCATCCCAGCTACAGCCAATGAATACTCCTTCTGACATAGGAACCCGGCAGGAGACCCTCCCTTTTGTGCCCCTGGAGATGCTGAAGTGGTCCTATACTCAATTCTAAGCCTCTCCCAGCCACAAAACACAAGCAGGCCTGCTGGTATAGAGACCAGGCAGAAGACACTCCTGGCTGCATCTCCAGAGATCTCCAGAGGGCCCTATAATGATCTCAAACCCTGTCATAGCTGCAGTCCACAGCAGGTCTGCTGCACAGGGACCAGATAGGAAACATGCATGTCTGAGCCTCAGGAATACTGGAAAGGCCCTATACTTGGCTCCAGTCTCTCCAAACACAGTCAAGAAACAGTCCAGTATACCCAGAGACTTGGTAGGAGACACACCCATTCAGAACCAGACCTGAAGACAGATAATGACTAAGGAGATTGAAGCAATAACAAAAAACTCCCAAAAACCACCAAAAAAGTCCAGGTCCAGATGGATTCAGTGGTGAATTCTATGAAAACTTTAAGAAGAATAAAGCCAATCCTTCTCAAACTCTTCCAAAAATTGAAGAGGACAGAACACTCCCACACTCCTAAACCCATCTTACAAGCCTAGCATAACCCTGACACCAAAGACAGATAAGGACACCACAAGAAAACTACAGACAAATATTCTTGATGAATATAGATGTAAAAATTCTCAACAAAATACTAACAAACCAAATTCAACAGTACATTAAAATGATCATACACCATGATGAAGTGGGATTTATCCCTGAGATACAAGGGTGGGTCAACCAACATACACAAATTTATAAATGTGATATACCAGATTAACAGAATTAAGGACAAAAAAAATCATATGATCCTCTCAATAGATGCAGAAAAAGTGTTTCATAAAATTCAACACCCTTTCATGATAATAGCTCTCAACAAATTAGGCATATAAGGAGCATACCTCAACATAATAAAGACCATATATGAAAAACTCACAGGTAACATCATACTCAATGGTGAAAAGCTGAAAAGTTTTCTACCAAAATCAGGAACAAGAGAAGGGTGCCCACTCTCACTACTTCTATTCAACATAGTCCTAGAAGCTCTAGCCATAGCAATTAGACAAGAAAAATAAATAAGAATCATCCAATTCAGAAAGGAAAAGTAAAATTGTCCCTGTTTGAAGATGACATGACCTTATATATAGAAAGTCCTAAAGACTCCATCAACAAAACTGTTAGGGGCTTCCCTGGTAGCGCAGTGGTTGAGAGTCTGCCTGCCGATGCAGGGGACATGGGTTCATCCCTGGTCCGGGAAGATCCCACATGCCACGGAGTGGCTGGACCCGTGAGCCATGGCCACTGAGACTGTGCATCTGGAGCCTGTGCTCTGCAATGGGAGAGGCCACAACAGTGAGAGGCCCGGGTACCACAAAAAAAAATAATAATAATAACTGTTAGGACACAAAATCAGTATTCAGTAAAGTTACAGGATACAAAATCAACATACAAAAATAAGTTGCATTTCCATATACTAACAACAAAATATCTGAAAGAGAAACAAAGAAAACAAGCCCACTTACAATAGTATAAAAAACAATTAATATTTAAGAATAAATTTAACTAAGGAGGTGAAAGATCTGTACACTTAAGACATTGATAAATGAAATTAAAGAAGACAAAAATAAATGGAGAGATACCCAATGTTTGTGGATCAGAAGAATTAAATTGTTAAAATTCTATATTGAATATTGAATCTATAAATTCAATATAATCATTATCAAAATTCCAATGACATTTTTTCCAGAAACAGAAAAAAAAAAAAACCTTGAAATGTATATGGAATCATAAAAGATTCCAGATAGCCAAAGCAATCTTAAGAAAGAACAAATCTGGAGGTATCACACTTCCTGATTTT
>NW_021703774.1:19104874-19151349 GCF_005190385.1 Monodon monoceros | reverse complement strand
TATATATATATATATATATATATATATATATATATATATATATATATAATAAAACAGTATGATACTTGCATAAAAACAGACACATAGACCAATGGAATAGAATCAAAAGCACCAAAGTAAGTCTACACATACACAGTCAACTAATATTTGACAAGAGAACCAAAATATTCAAATACAAAAAGACAGTCTTTTCAATAAATGATTCTGGGAAAATTGATATTCACAGGCAAAAGAATGAAATTTGACCCCTATTTTCAAAACTCATAAAAATTAACTTGAAATGGATTAAAGACATCAATGTAAGATATGAAACCATAAAACTGGAAGAAAACATAGAGCAAAACCTCCTTGACATTGATTTTGGCAACAATTATTTTGGATATGACACCAAAAGCACAAACAACAAAAATAAAAATAAACAAAGGTGACTACATCAAATCAAAACGCTTCTGCACAGCCAAAGAAACTATCAACAGACTGAAGAGACAACCTATGTAATAGCAGAAAATATTTGCAAACTATATATCTGAAAAGTGGTTAATATTGAAAATATACAAGTAACTCATTCAACTCAATAGCAAAAAAAAAAAAATCCAGTTACATAATAGGCAGAGGACCTGAACTGACATTTTTCCAAAGAAGACATGCAAATGACCAACATGTACATGAAAAGATGTTTGACCTCACTAATCATCAGGGAAATACAAATCAAAACCACAATGAGATATCACCTCACAGCTGTTAGCAGTTTCTTATAAAAAAGCTAAGAGCTAATAAGTGTTTTCAAGGATGGGAGAAAGGGAAATCATAAGGCACTGTTGTCAGGAACTTAAAACTATGGAAAACAGTATGGAAGTACCTCAAATTTAATTTAATTAAATTTGACCTAGCCATCCTATCTTTGGGTATATCCAAAGGAATTGAAATCAGGATCTAAAGAGATATCTGCACTTCCATATTCATTCCAGCATATTCATGATCGCCAACACATGGAAGCAACCTAAGAGTCCATCAATAGAAGAATGGATAAAGAAGTTGTGATATAGATAGATAGATAGATAGATAGATAGATAGATAGATAGATAGATAGAGATATATCACAATCACACTTAAGGAAATCCTGCCATTCGTGACAGCTTGGGTGAGGGCATTTTGAGGGCATTATGCTAAGTGAAGGAAGTCAGACAGAGAAGGACAAATACTGTATGATCTTACTTATATGCAGAACCAAAAATAAAAAGCCAAACTAAGAAACAAGAGAGTAGAATGGTGGTTACCCGAGGCTGGGAGTGGAGGAAATGGAGAGATGTCAGTCAAAGGGTACTAACTTCTAGTTATGAGATGAATATGTTCTGGGGATCTAATATTCAGCATGATGACTATAGTTAACAATCTTCTATCATGTACTTGAAAGTTGATAAGAGAGTGAAGCTTAAATGTTCTCACCACGTACACATAAAAAGTTGTAATTATGTAAGCTGATGGATGTGTTAGCCTTGCTGTGGTAATCATTTCACAATATATACTTGTATCAAATCACATTTATGCCTTAGACTTAGTGTTCCATGTCAGTTAGATCTCAATAAAGCTGGAAATTAAAAAATATTCACTTTCATACTTAATTTTCTATTTGTATTTCTGCTCTCTTTCTCCTAAACCTGTTCCCCGAACTTTATAAATTCAGGAACCAAAAACATCTACACTTTCCCTTGCCTCCATCTACCCCACCAACCATATCCTGGACCACTCCTCACCTTACTTACTGGACTCTAGAAAAATTGATTCTTGATTATCCGAGTCCCTTCCCACTTTGGAGTCTTTTCATTTCTTGTTCCCTCTTCCTGAAAAGCTCTTCTCCTTTGTTCTCTGCAGGGCTGGCTTTCTCTCAATATTAAGGTCTCAGCTTGAATCTAATATCTCTTCTAAATTAGCCCTGCCTCAAACATTTAACACAAATATCTCTGTAGTATCACATTGTTAGTTTCTCTGACATTACACCTCTAAAATTAACTGTTGTCCACATTTTTGTGATCATCTCCTCTCCTCCTGCAACCATCACCCCACCTCCCTCAAGTAGGCTGTGTGCTTTGTGATTGCAGAGATCTCTTTCAATGATGCATCCCTGGTGAGTGGCACCACGGTCCACAAATACTTGAATCAATGTCTCACATCTGAAATTCTGATTTTATTCCCAAATTTTCCTATAGAAATTACTTCTCCTGAGAGTTTGTATTGACATAAGTGTGACCAGGGAGCTTGGTGCTCTGGTTTCTGTCATTCTTCCACATTCTAAAGATACAGTTTTGGGAAAGGAACAGAGATTGAAGGAGCAACAATAAATGTTGTATAAATAAATGAAATAATTAACATTTCCCCTTTTATCCTCACCTTACCCCTCTGTCTTCTTGTTTACAATTTAGCAAACATTTTGCCTTGTGTCTGTCCTGTGTCCTTGGATTACCATAAGTAAACTGTCCCCAGTTTCCTTCTGCCCATGTTCAACTTCAAGCAACCAGGTTTCCAACGTCTGTAGGCCTGAAGTTGGAAAACTGTGGAAATATTCATTTCTTTTAGAATTTGGTCATAGGTAGACCCTGATTATATCATCAATTATAAGACAACTACTTATTATATGTGAATTAATATATACAAATTCATAAAGGTTATAGAAAATGTTCAATAATAAAAGAAAAATGCATCTTTTCAAAGGTCACTTGTTTACATCTTCATTGCTCCTTCTGACCCCTGCTAGTCTATTTTCTGGTAAAGGAGGTGAACCAAAGGTGTTTCCTCTTACTAATTTTCCCTATTCATTTTTCCTCCCTGAAACTAGGAAGTCAGATAGAATGAGTGAGGCTCACAGAAAATGTGGTTCAGGACTCACTTCTGATAGAATGCATGAAACCTACACGTCTCCTTTGACAAGCCCTTGACCTGAAAGTACTGGATGTGGAATGTTTACTCCTTTATTTTCATAAAAATGAAATCAATTCCTCATGTTCCTTTGAAGATGTTTCCTGTGTATGGTACCTATGTGTTTAACAACACATACTGTCATTTTCTGTTGATTCCACTTGTAAATTGTCCCAATTTAATCTGATTTTAAATTTTCTTGGATTTGTTTTTGGTAGTTGTGTAATCATTTTTACTACTAATTTATTCTGGCAGGTTGCCCTAACCTGATTTCCCTCCAAAACACCCTGCCTAGTGAGTGAAACTGGCTTTTGTGCCATTTCTTCTTAAATCAGCTCCTCTCCCAGTGTGCTCTGAAACCCCCACCCAATTCTCTATCTCAGCCCTGATGCCACATTTTACTTTATCACTGAACCAGAGAACATGTAGGAATAAAAGATCATTTGCTATAAGTTGTTGCATTCCAAGCTTTCTGCACACTGTCACACAGAAGCATGGATATGCAGATAACTTTAAATGGAGTATAACCTATAAAAATACTGAATAGATTATACTCTATTTAAAGTTATTATAAAACTATGGCTGCATTTCCCTGTACTGTATAATGCATACTTCTTGCTTTTCTATTTTATACATAGTTTTTTGTGTCTCTTATTTCTTATACCTTTTCTTGCCCTTCTTCTCTTCCCTCTCCCCACTGATAACCACCAGTTTGTTCTATCTGTGATTGTTTTTGTTTTGATATATACATTTATTTGTTTTATTTTTTAATATTCCACAATAAGTAATAACAGAAAATTTGTCTTTGTCTGACTTATTTCATCGAGTACAATACACTCTAGGTCCAAACACATTGTTGCAAATGACAGAATTTCATTTTTTTATACATGATAATATTCCACTGTATATATTTATATCACAGCTTCTTTATCCTTTCAACTGTGATGGACTCTTAGGTTGCTTCCATACTTTGGCTATTGTGAATAATGCTGCTATGAACATTGGGGTCCCTGTACCTTTTCAAACAAGGATTTTCATTTTCTTCAGATACATACCCAGGAATTGAATTACTGGATCATATGGTAGTTTTATTTTTAGTTTTTAATAAACCTCCATACAGTTTTCCATAGTGGCTGCATCAATTTACATCACTACTGACCACATACTAGGGTTCACTTTCCCCCTCATCCTACCTGCATTTGTTATTTGTATATTTTTCTTATAGCAATTTTGAAAATTATGTAGTGATATCTCATTGTGGTTTTAACTTGTCTTTCTCTGATGATTAGTGATGTTGAACATTTTTTCATTTTCATGTTGGCCATCTGTATATCTTCTTTTTGAAAATGTCTATTCAGGTCTTCTGACCATTTTTAATCATTTTTTAATATTGAGTAGCATGAGCTGTTTATATATTTTGGATATTAACCCCGTATAGGTCATATCATTTGCAAACATTTACTCCATTAAGTAGATCTTTTCATTTTGCCAATGGTTTCCTTTACTGTGAAAAAGCTTTTAAATTTAGTTAGATCCTATGTGTTTATTTTTGCTTTTGTTTATTTTGCCTTAGAGACAGATCAGACAAAATATTGCTACAATTGATGTCAAAGAGTTTTACAGTTTCAGGTCTTAATCTAGGTCTTTAAACCATTTTGAGTTTATTTTTGTATATGGTGTTAGAAAATGTTCTAATTTCATTCTTTTACATGTAGCTATGCAGTTTTCCCAGCACCACTTTTTGAAGAGACTGTCTTTTCCCCATTGTAAACTCTTGCCTCTGTTGTCTTAGATTAACTGACCACAAGTGTGCAGATTTATTTCTGGGCTCCCTATTCTGTTCCATTGATCTATGTGTCTATTTTTGTTTCAGTACCATACTGTTTTGATTTCTGTAGCTTGTATTATAATATGAAGCCTGGGAGCATGATATTTCTATCTGTGTTCTTCTTTCTCAACATTGCTTTGGCTACTTGGGGTTTTTGTGGTTCCATATAAATTTTAGGATTATTTGTTCTAGTTCTGTGAAAAATATTGTGGGTATTTTGATAGGGAATGCATTAAATCTGAGGTTGCTTTAGGTAGTATGGACATTTTAACAATATTAATTCTTCCAATCCTTGAACTTAGATCTTTCCATTTCTTTGTATCATCTTCAGTTTCCTTCATCAATGTTTTATAGTTTTCAGAGTATAGGTCTTTCTCCTCCTTGGTTAAGTTTATTCCTAGGTATTTTATTCTTTTTCATGCAATTGTAAATGGGATTGTTTTCTTGCTTTCTCTTTCTCATAGTCATTAGTGTATAGAAAAGCAACAGATTTCTGTATATTAATTTTGTATCCTGAAACTTTACTGAATTCATTTATTAGTTCTAACAGTTTTTTGGTGGAGACTTTTCTACATATAGTATTATATCATCTGCAAACAATGGCATTTCTGCATCTTCCCTTCCAATTTGGATGTCTTTTATTTCTTTTTCTTGTCTGATTGCTGTGGCTAGAACTTCCAATACTATGTTAAATAGATGTGGTGAGAGTAGGCATCCTTGTGCTGTTCCTGATTTTAGAGGAAAGGCTTTCAGCTTTTCACCTTAGAGTATGATGTTAACTGTGTGTTTACCATAAATGACCTTTATTATGTTGAGATATGTTCCTTCTATACCAATTTTGATGAGAGTTTTTATCATGAATGGATGTTGAATTTTATCAGATGCTTTTCCTGCATCTACTGAGAGGATCATGTGTTTTTAATTACAACTTTTGTTAATATGGTGTACCACATTGATTGAATTGAGAATATTGAACCATCTTTGCATCCCTGGAATAAATCCCACTTGATTGTGGAATTTGACACTTGTTGGATTTAGTTTGATAATATTTTGTTGAGGATATTTGCATCTATATTCATCAGCAATATTGCCCTGTAATTTTCTCTCTGTTTTTGTAGTATCTTTACCTGGTTTTGGTATCAAGGTAATGCTGGCCAAGTATAATGAATTTGGGAGTGTTCCATCCTCTTTAATTTTTTGGAATAGGGTGAAAGGATGTGCATTAGCTCTTCTTTTATGTTTGGTAGAATTCCCCTCTGAAGCCATCCAGTCATGGCCTTTTGTTGGGAGGGTTTTTTTAAATTACTAATTCAAGTTCACTACCAGTGATTGGTCTGATCAGATTGTATATTTCTTCCTTATTCATTCATTCTTTGTGTTTCTAGAAATTCATCCATTTCTTCTTGGTTATCCAATTGTTTGGCATATAATGGTTGATAGTATTCTCTTATGATTTTTTTTTGTATCTCTGTCATTGTTATTTCTCCTCTTTCATTTCTTATTATGTTTATTTATGCCCTCTCTCTTTTCTTCTTGATGAACCTGGTAAAGGTTTATCAATTTTGTTTGTCTTTTCAAATAACCAGCTCTTGGCAGCATTGATCTTCTATATTTTTTCAACTTCTTTTTTGTTTCATCTCTGATCTTTATTATTTCCTTCATTCTGCTGACTTTGAACTCTGTTTATTCTTCTTTTTCTAATTCCTCTAGATAATAGGTTAGGTTGTGTTTTGAAATTTTTCTTGTTTCTTGAGGTAGGTTTATATCATTATAAACTTCCCTCTTAGAACTACTTTTGCTGCATCCCATAGATTTTGGAAAATTGTATTTCCATTTTCATTTGTCTCAAATTATTTTCTGATTTCCTCTGATTTTTTTCATTGACCTGTTGGTTTCTTAGTTGAATATTGTTTAATTTCCATGTGTTTCTGCTTTTCCCATTTTCTTTCTGTGACTGATTTTTAGTTTCATGCCATGGTGGTTGGGAAAAAATGCTTGATATGATTTCTCTCCTCCTGAATTTGTTGAGATTTGTTTTGTGGCCCAGCATGTTCCATGCACATCTGAAAAGAATGTGCATTCTTGTTTTTGGATGAAATGTCCTGTAGATATCTATTAAGTCGGGCTGTTCTATGGTGTCATTTAAGACCACTGTTGCCTTATTGACGTCTGTCTGGATGGTCTACCCATTGATGTCACTGCGGTGTTAAAGTCACCTACTATTATTGTATTATTGTCAATTTCTCTTTTTATATCTGTTAATATTTCTTTTATATATTTAGGTGCTTCTGTAATATGTTCATAAATGTTAACAACTGTAATACCTCTTCTTGTATTGATTCCTTTATTGTTATGTAATGCTCTTCCTTGTCTTTTGTTACAGATTTTGTTTTAAAGTCTATTTTGTCTGATGTGTGTATTGCTACCCATGCTTTCTTGTTGTTTCCATTTGCATGAAATATCTTTTTCCATCCCTTCACTTTCAGTCTGTGTGTCTCTTTAGCTCTGAAGTAGCATATGAATGGCTCTGGATTTTTTTATCCAATCAGCCACCTGTCTTTTTATTTGGAGCATTTAGTCTATTGAAATTTAACATAATTATTAATAGGTATGTACTTATTGCCATTTTATTACTTGTTTTTTTTTTTTGTAGTTCTGTTTTTTTTTCTTCTTTTTATTTTTTCCCTTTTGAGGTTTGCATATTCTCTTTAGTGGTATCCTTTTGTTCCTTTCTAGTTTTTATGTATCTATTGTAGGTTTTTGATTTGTGCTTACCATATGTGGGGTTTATATATGTTGACCTATAACCATATCTACTTATTTAAAACAGTAATTTAATTTCAAACA
This sequence comes from Monodon monoceros, assembly GCF_005190385.1. NCBI lineage: Eukaryota > Metazoa > Chordata > Mammalia > Artiodactyla > Monodontidae > Monodon > Monodon monoceros. The sequence goes on along the minus strand of NW_021703774.1, from coordinate 19,143,761 downwards.
CATTTTTAAAGGCCTAACTTTTTACTTCCCTCCCCAACATCTTGTGTTTTTGATGTCATGGTCTACATCTTCATGTCTATTCTTCCATTGTTTATTGTAGTTATAGTTGTTTTTACAATTTTTTGTCTTTTAATTGTCATAATAACGTTTAAGTGGTTGATCCTCAGCCTTTACTATATATTTCCTTTTACTAGTTGGATTTTTCCTCTCCTTCAGTTTCTTTTTTATTATTATTTTTAAAATTGAGGTACAGTTGATGTACAATACTTTCCCATAGCTTCTTACTTCTTCATATAGCCATTTCTTTTCCATTTAGAGAAGACCATTTAACATTTATTTTAGGGTGAGTTTAGTATTGAACTAATTTATTTAGTTTTTGGTTGTCTGGGAAGCTCTTTATGTCTCCTTCTATTCTAAATGATAATCTTGCTGGGTAGAGTATCCTTGCTGGGTAAGTTGCAAGTTTTTCCTTTTCAGCACTTTGGATATATCATGTCACTCCCTTCTGGCCTATAAAGTTTCTGCAGAGAAATCAGCTAATAGCCTTATGAGGATTCCTTAGTATATGACTCTGTTTTTCTCTTGCTGCCTTTAGAATTCTCTTTTTATCTTTTACTTTTGCCACTTTAATTATGGTAAGTCTTGTTGTGGGTCTGTTTGGATTCATCTTTTTGGGAATCCTATGTGCTTCCTGTACCTGGATATCTGTTTCCTTCTTCAGGTTTGGGGATTTTTCAACCATAATATCATGAAGTATATTTTTGGGCCCCTCTTCTCTTCCTTCTCCTTCTAGGACCTCTGTAATGCAATTCTAAGTATTTTTCATGTTATTTATTTATTTGTTTATTTATTCATTTATTATTTGCTCTTCTGATTAGGTGATTTTCATTATTCTAACTTCCAGATCACTTATCCATTGTTCTGTATCACCTAGTCTGCAATTAATTCCTTCTAGTGTTTTTCATTTCAGTTATTGTATTCTTCAGTTCTGTTCCTTTTTTATATTTTCTGGTTCCTTGTTAAAATTCTCACTGTTCTATTCTTTTTAACATTCTTATTACAAATGCTTTGAATTATTTATTTGGTAAATTGTTTAATTTTGTTTCATTATTTGTTTTTAGGGGTTTTCTCTTGTTCTTTCTGTTAAGATCAATTCCTCTGTCTTCTCATTTTGCTTAACTTTTATCATCTCTATGAAATTAAATGAAACAGTTACCTACTTCGGTCTTTAAAGCATGTCCTTATGTTGGAGTTTGAATGTGCCCAATGGCTTTGGTGAGAGAGCTGGATTTTTATATGAACACAAGTCACATCTTTCCTCAGGGTGTGCTGGCAGCTATCACCTTGTTAGGAGGTTGGGCTATAGAAAGGGTGGCTAGAACTGGAGCCAGGAGTGAGCCAGGGCTTGCCCTCTGCTCAGTGGCTGTCACCACAGTATCAGGTGTAGGGTCAGGAAGCAAATTGCTAAAGCAGAAGGCTTGAGGTTTGGGTCCAAGCTGGTTCTTTTCCCTTTAAATGTGAGCACTCCTCCAACCCAGCACAGGCACTCTTGCCCTTGGGAAGAGCATTATTAGAGCCAGAGGGTTGGTGGGGCCTCTTGACATGTGATAGGGTATGGATTGTGGCAGTCTGGCCATAGACTTCAGGACTGCTTCTTATAAGCTGTCTATGCAAGGTCAATAATGGCTGCCCCTGCGCTGTTCAGATGCCACTCATGTCTGAGTCTCCTTTATCTCTCACAGTCCATCTCTCCCCTTGGCCTCTGCTGTCCTCACCCTGGTGTGGCACTGTGCCACAGGGCAGACAGTGCCCATGTGGGCTCAAGGGGCAGGCTGTGGCAGTCTGGCTGCAGCCAGAGGTAGGGCTGTTTTTTTCTTTTAAATTTATTTATTTACTTATTTATTTATTTATTTATGGTTGTGTTGGGCTTTGTTTCTATACGTGGGCTTTCTCTGGTTGCGGTGAACAGGGGACACTCTTCATCACGGTGCATGGACCTCTCACTGTCGTGGCCTCTCTTGTGGAGCACAAGCTCCAGACTCGCAGGCTCAGTAGTTGTGGCTCATGGGCCTAGTTGCTCTGCAGCATTTGAGATCTTCCCAGACCAGGGCTCAAACCCGTGTCCCCTGCATTGACAAGCAGATTCTCAACCACTGCACCACCAGGGAAGCCCGTCAGGGCTGTTTTTGATGTATTGCCTGTGTAAGTGCCAGTAATGGCTTCCCCCCACTCACCCCCCACTCAGAGGCTGCTTTGAGTCTGATCTGTCTTTGTGTCTCATGGCTGAGCTCTTTCCTTGGTCGTGATGGCTCTTGCTCCACTGTAGAGCTGCAGCACGAAGAAAGTGGGACTGGAGAATTCACTCAGTTTAGGCTGAGGTGTTCACAAGAAATCAGTCAACCACCTGCCCAGTTTCAATCTGCCCTCTCTGCCCTACTTCAGGAGTGAGGAAGTGTTCTGGTACTCCTCCCAAGTGGACTCTTCCCATAGCCCTTCTATTAGTCCTATTGGTTCTCCAATCAGCCAAGGAGGCTCATCTTTCCATGTTGGACCTCAGGGCCGGGGCACCCAGTATGTGGCTCAAGACGCTCACTCCCCAGTGAGCATCTCCACCCATGTAATCTCCCTTTTTCTCTGAGCCCCCTCCCCGGGCCACAGTTCCCAACCTGATCCCTTCTCTTCCTTTCCTACCTGATTCCATGTGGATCTTTCTTACAGCCTTGTTGTATAGGAAGCTTTCTGCCAGTTTCCAGTTAGTGTTCTGTGAGAATTGTTCCACATGTAGATGTATGTTTGATGTATTCATGCGGGGAGGGGAGCTCCACATCCTTCTACTCTGTCATCTTGATCTCTTCTTCCACAACCTCTTCTTTTAAACTTTCACAAATGTGTCTGCCCAGAAATCTTTAACTCACCTTTTGTCTCTTAGCTCAGGTATTTATCCTATTGTACTTTCTGCTTAACAACATTAAATATATTACCTTATGGGGTTAGTATAATTATAATCATTTATTCACATTTCTGTACTTCCCATTCCTTGAGGGTAAAGATTGTGCTCTTCACCAATTTATCTTCAACCCCTAGCAGAGTCTCTGGCACAAAAATTGACTTAAATGTTTGTTAAATTTGCAAAGCACTTTAATATACTTTATGTCATATTGTCATAACATAACAATCCTGTGAGGCAGGTATTATTATCCCATGTAGGTGTTGAGGAAATTAAGGCTTAGGGAGATTAAGTGATTGGGACAAGGGTGCACAGTTAATAAAGGTCATAAATTTGACTGAAGGCAAGATCTTCTAAATACCAAATCCTATGTTCTTTCCATTATGCACAACCGCCTCTTGAGATGTCATTTCTCTCTCAACTGAGGAAATGACCATCATCACCATTTTGCAGGTCAAGAAAAGCAGACCCTGAAATTCTGCCAGGTAATTCAGTTCTCTGGCAACAACAGGAACCAAGAATAGGAAACAAGCATTACAAGTCTGCCTCATAGCCAATTCATTTGCGTGTGATTAACACCATGTGTTTCTTGATCAAATGAGCCTATACATAATATGAACATAGACCAACATACCAGTCTAAATCTTCCTCACAGTTGGCAGAGCTTAGTATTGTGCTGGACATAGAAGAAATATTTATAGTAAACATTGTTTCCTTTTGCTTTTTACCTATCACACTTTGGAAAGTAATAATCACATGTTTGTAATGACCTCTCATCCCATGATATACACATTCTCCTGCCCTCATCCTCTCTAACTCCACTTTCATGTATTTTTCACCTTGACACCACTGGGCATGAGGAACCCCATCCTGCATTTTAAAACCTCTGAAACTAGCTTCTGAACTCCTTCAGTTTTGGTTTAAAACTGGGATTTACAACAAAAGCAGGTCTAGGGATCCTGAAATACTCAGGGCATGAAGAGGATTTTGTTTCTGTCTAAATGACTTGATATCCTTTCAGGGTAAGGCAGAACTCCCTGGGGTCCCACAGAGCCTCAGGACCTACTTGAGTCCACTCTCACCTCAACCTCTTTAGACTTTCAGCAGTTCTTGACACCTGTCCCCTATAGCTCTGTCTCAAAGCTTGGAAATCAACAAGTTTGCCCCTCTGCTTTCACTTACACAATGGCCCAAAGGCTTAGCCCCTGTCACTGCTACAATGGTCAGCAAGAAATATAGGAGCTGCATGGTCTCACTAAAAATTCATTTTAAAGCAAAAAGTGGTCCCACATATCTATATCCTTGGCTTCCATTTTGGAAATTAGACATTGACTCACCTCTAATTCTGAAGAGCATGTTTAGCTTTGGGGTCAGAGAATTTCCAATGAAAAATTGAGATGTGGTTTTCAAAACATAAGAGCCCTGAGTTATTAGTTAATATTTTGCAGTAAGGGTGTAATGAAAATTGGCAAAAAAATTAGCGAGAATCTGGTAATAAGAAAGAGAAAGAGCCAAGGAACAATAAGATGTCCAAACTTAGGAAAGAATAAGTGATCATCGTGACCATGATACTATGTTTTACCAAAGACATCTAGAAAACAAACTTTGAAGGAATCCTGAAATCCACTAGAAATTTTATAATTTCAAAAATTGAAAGATTTGAGAATTGAACAAGATGTGAATGATGGACAAAGATGAAAGATAGTCATCAAACAAGTGTTTGGGGATTTTCCACCCTAAAACTCAAAGGTAATGTAATTCAGAATAAAATTATAATATCTTGAAAAGGATGAGCATATTTTATGGTGCCTAGTTCACAGAAACTCTTGTCTTTCTACCTTGACTGGTTTAGTGAAGTGATGGCCAATGCCCTGTACCGTGAAGATCTAAAGGATCCATCAGCTTTATCTGAGAATCTGGTAGGAATTCAGTAAATGTTTATTAAATAAATTAAGGAGTGAATAAATACCGAAGGGTAAGAAATTCTGATCCCACTAATAAGAGACAGTTCTCTGCCTTAGGAGGAAGAATTTAACTAGTTAGTACTTGAATACTGATCACCACTGTGCTTAATAATTAATTTAATACTGCCTGTATTACTTTCTATTACCTTCATCACATGAATATTTGTTTCACATGCTAGAAAGCAAATGTATTGCATCTGTTCAGTACCATATTCACCAAGCACCTCCCATGTGGTAGTCACCAGTGATACAAAAGTTTATCCTTATACTGATTACATTTTAATGAGTAGATAAATAAACAGAATATCATCATAATAGAGGTTAAGTTCTATAATAGCAGTAAGAGCACTGTTCAGTACAAAACAAAATAGAAATACTTAGTCCATAATCTCACTAAATTTTGTTTCTCCCATGCCTAGTATTGGAATGAAATTTTTTGACAAATAAATGAACAGATAAATGGATCAGTGTTGAATTTAAACAAGCCACAAATATATGCAAATGGATAGGGCAGTCTTTCTTAGGGAATGCTGGGACTCCCATTTAAGAGGAGGTCAGTTCAGAGGCCTCAAGTCTCACCCTAGTTAATGGGCAGTATTTAGAGTAAGAGGCATTGGTCTTCTCTTAAGACCCCCAAGGTGGTAAGGTTCACCTTAGTACTAGTTCACCAGATGCTTGCCTCTCCAGGAAAGAAACCAAAGGTGAATCTATTCTGGAGAGTCCTCTATCCTTTAGAATTCTAGATGACATAAGTAGAGCAGTATTCATTTCTCAGAAGCTCTAACAGATATATAGCTGGGCTTGTGTGCCAGGCCTTGTTGAAATCCATACATTGGGAGCCACCAGAAAATTAAAGGATCCCACAGAAGTAAATGTGAATCCTGGAGTCTGACTTGGATAAGTAAGTATGCCATCTTCATCTTCACTTAATTGGGGGATGGAGGGAAGGATCAGATCAGTGACTCTTCACATTTCTAGCACCTCCAGATGACCTTTAGCAGATAACCTGGGGGTAGAGCCAACCTTCCATTCCTTTTCTAAAATTATAAAATCAATGTCACATCAATACCACAACATGAGAATATCAGCTCAGAAAGCCACTAGTTATCTACCAATCAATCCTATCCCTGGAATTATAATTATGACTAGACAACTAAGCTTGTTCTAGGCAGCTATCCTGGATCACTTCCTTCTCATGATCTCATTCTCATTACTCTCTTCTACTCACTTATGATCTATTCTTCTATCCACTCCTCATCTTTGACACATCTTCTAATCTTGGCTTTGCAGACTGTCACATTCCTTTTAGAATCTGTGACCTTCTGATCCCCCTCAGTTTTTAATCCTAGCTTGTTCAGTCCCCAGTTTTGGTGGCCTTTTTCTCCTACACTCTTGCCCAGCTTCCACCTCACCCCAAAATCTGGGGAGGAGGTCTGGGGCACCAGAAACCATACAAATGCTTCCATAGCAGTCTATTGGTGAAACTCAGGACCCCAGACTCAGAAGTAGTTGTGATCCACTAAAATCAGCAGATACTCTGAGACAAAGGACCTGGATTACCTGTTGGCTAAATTAGTAGCTGTGTGACCCTGGGCAAACGCAATTTTTTTTTGAGATAGAGTGACCTCATGTATAAAATAGCAATGATATAATAATAATATTAGGTCCAGGAGACCTCTATAAAAGCACAAAAGAATAAGATGTATGAATATGCTTTCTAAGTAGTATTCACCCTTATTTGGTACTCTGACCAGCTTGAAATGGAGCTTATGGAAACAAAAATCTGCACATTTGGTTTTGATAAGGAAGAGCATGTAGTAGGATTCCCCTCAGCTGATATTAGGTGATTTTAAAGTAAGATTAAAGTGAACAAGCTGGGCAGAAAAACCATACTACATTGAAATAGACTTCTACGGAGAAAGAAGAAATTACCATTAGAAAGATTAGGAAAGGAGAAGAACTAAGCAAATGTCTTGAATCAGTCTCCAGAGGAAGGAGCAGAGTTGCAAACAGAGATTAGCACAACTGCAAACCAATGTCAGCACCCAGCTGTGGGGCTAGAAGTAGAAATCACCTGCACCATGATCTCTTTAGACCAATCTGCCTACACAGAGTAGAGACACCAGCATCAAGATACCAAAAGACAAGAGCTCTGTGATGATGGAAAACTGAGGACTAAAATTCAGGAAGGAGCTATGCAGTCCCGAAGTTGTCTCACCGGCTGGGCTCAGAGGGACCAGCTTCCAAGCCAGCATCTTTGCTTATCATGCCTGGCTGCAGCCAGCACAATCAATCATTCTTTTAGAGAAGCCTAGCCTAACCATCAACTTGGAAGAAGAATTAACGTGGTGATGTTTGGCACTGATGAAAATACACTGGCAGTTTTGAACGATTTCATCTAAATTTGCCTCTATTAAGTTCACATGTGCAGCAAAGCAGTTGGCGCCTCATATCAGTTACAACATATGGATTTTGGAAAGTGAGAGCATGGCAAAAAAAAAAAAAAAAGCGGGGGCGTTAATAGTAAATGTGCTTTGTAAGCAGCCCTAAATCATCAAGGATAATTATTTTCCCATTGGGAATGTGTACATGGGTGCACATGTGTGAACATGCGTGCGCATGCCCTTGTGCACATGCGTGCACACACACACACCTTCAAACACACGAAATATACTGCATCTTTGACCTCTCTCCTCAGAAGGAATATATCAAAACAATTTTTTGCCTATTGCCTACTTGGTTCAAAGTTTCAAAGCAATATCAGGGAGGCAAGGAGGGAAGCTAGGCATAAAATCAAAGATTCTTTTTTTCTTCAGGGTTGCATACCGTCTACACTAAAGCTTAGATGGTTAAATAACCACCCGCTATTTCACTTTGGACTTTTGCTTATGTATTTGCCTTAGACCTTCTCCACCAGAAAATAATTCTGGGTAATTTGCAATAGTTTCTATTAAGGCTAGAAACATCTATTTGTCTCACAGTAAAAGGAAAGGGCTGAATTTGATATTTGACAATGAGAATAATGGATTGGCTCTACTAAAAAGACAGACTGGTTTCCAAAATCCTTGAACAAGAATTAAGTTTGTTGAGGAAAATCCTAATGACCTGGGTAGAATCATGTTTATGTAGCTGAAAGGATGACAAAAAAAAGTTTCTGTATTTGGTTATCACTATTAGTATGCTTCTTAGGCCCTCAGCCTCAGAGAAAAAGGAAAACATATTATCTTCTGGGTCAGAATACCCTCTTATTCAATGTATGCCCCTCTGTAAATTTAATACTTTTACATAATCAAAAAAGTATCAATATTATTAATAATAAAATCACTTATTATTTTGAATGCTTAAAACATGCAAAGACCACAGCTATCATTTTATATACATTATCTCTTTGAATCTTCGCACTAACCCCATAAAATAGATGTAATTATCAACAGCTTACCGATGACACAGTGAGGTTCAGTTAAGCAACTCTCCTCTGGCCACACAGCTAGCAAGTAGCAGAGACAAAATTTGAATCCACAAATCTCCAACTATAAAGGCTGTGCTATTAAATATGACATAATTCCACCTATAAATACGTTGACTAATGATGTGTGGTTGATTATATATAACACATAAACAACAGTCACAAATTAGAACAGTGAGGAAGCCCACGTTGCAGTTGTGGTGAGGTTATCATGACCTTTTGGCTCCATGATTACATGATGGCAGCCAGCCATCAACCCCACGGGAAAGAGAGCTTCTCACTCCTACTGTCTGAGACTGAAACCCTGGGAAGGACACTGGCCAGAGGAGCAATAGGCAGCATCTCCAATAGGGCAGGAACAGTTTGGAATCATCTCCATTTTAAGTTAGTTGTTTCTTCTGGAGGGCCATCTCCTGGTTTGGGGTTTACTTTCTCTGAGTAATGGGCTCACACTCTGGTGATGCTTTTCCCAGATGCCAGAAAACCACTACCTGCTCCCAGGTACTGACCCCAGCAAGCTTGTTACCCAATAAACAAAAACTTTGACCTCCCGAGCATTCCTCCTAAGAGGCTGGATGCCTTGATATTGACTGCAATTGTAGGCATTTCATAATTGAGCAAAGGCAAAAGAGGGATGAATGAAGATGAATGCTAAACACAAATATTTAAATATCAAGAGACTGTATTTATAGCAAAGATGCTATCAGTACATGGCGTCTGTGTATATGTTTTTGTTGTTGTTGTTGTGGGGAGGAGGTCAGTGCATTTCCTTAGTAGGGCAAGATTTGAAGAGTACCATCATTGTACTGTGACCAGAGGCAACTAGTATTCATCAGAGAAATATTAAGACCCAGGCACAACGAGAGGCTGAAGAAAGAAATGGATATAACCAGTTGGTGCCAACCCCCAATTCCCTAGTGTTGATGGAAAAAATCAGTCAGATGACTCTCTGTTGACCCAGTACTTGAGAGGGAGGTATTGGATGGCAGTTATTCCTAAAAAGAGATCAGTATTAGAGACGAGGAAAGGCAGCTGGTTGAGTCATTAACCACTGTGGTCTTAAAGCCTTGGTATTAATATAAAGCCTGATGTTTCTTTCAAATGTAACCTAGAGTTCTACAAAAGACTAAATAGTCTCTGTAGAATTAAGATGGCCCTGGTTGAAGGGATACATATTCACAAATAAAAGGGATAGTTTTTACTTATTACCACTGTCAGCCAGGAAGCTTATAGAATATATTTGCAAATCATTTTCTTTAAGCACTTCAAAACAGTTCATAGCAGGTATGTCTGTTTATTACTCAGTGGCAGAGAGGGAAACCCAAAACTATAACTCTAAAATAACTGTCTCTGGATCTCTTGGTGACTAAAGGATGCTTCAGAAAAAGGATCCCATATGACACAGGAGGCCTGAAGCATGTATGAGAAGCAATCTTGATTTCTTTTTTTTTTAATTGGAGTATAATTGCTTTACAATGTTATGTTAGTTTCTGCTATACAATGTAATGAATCAGCTACATGTATACATGTATCCCATCCCTCTTGGACCTCTCTCATACCCACCCATCCCACCCATCTAGGTCATCACAGAGCACCAAGCTGAGCTTCCTGTGCTTTATAACAGGTTCCCACTAGCTATCTATTTTACACATGGTAGTGTACATATGTCAATCCTAATCTCACAATTCATCCCACCCTCCACTTCTGCTACTGTGTCCACATGTCCGTTCTGTACATCTGGGTCTCTATTCCTGCCCTGGAAATAGGTTCATCTGTACCATTTTTCTAGATTTCACATATATGCGTTAATATACGATATTTGTTTTTCTCTTTCTGACTTACTTCACTCTGTATGACAGACTCTAGGTCTATCCACATCTCTACAAATGACCCAATTTTGTTCCTTTTTATGGCTGGGTAATATTCCATTATATATATGTACCACATCTTCTTTATCCATTCATCTTTTGTTGGGCACTTAGGTTGAGTCCATGTCCTGGCTATTGTAATTAGTGCTTCAATGAATATTGGGGTACATGTGTCCTTTTGAATTATGGTTTTCTCAGGGTATATGCCCAGTAGTGGGATTGCTGGGTCATATGCTAGTTCTATTTTTAGTTTCTTAAGGAACCTCCCTACAGTTCTCCATAGTGGCTATATCAATTTACATTCCCACCAACAGTGCAAGAGGGTTCCCTTTTCTCCACATCCTCTCCAACCTTTACTGTTTGTAGACTTTTTGATGATGGCCGTTCTGACTGGTGTGAGGTGATACCTTATTGTAGTTTTGATTTGCATTTCTCTAATAATTAGTGATGTTGAGCATCTTTTCATTTCCTCTTAGCCATCTGTATGTCTTCTTTGGAGAGATGTCTGTTTAGGTCTTCTGACCATTTTTGGATTGGGTTGTTTGTTTTTTTGATATTGAGCTGTATGAGCTGTTTGTATATTTTGGAGATTAATCCTTTGTCTGTTGCTTCATTTGCAAATATTTTCTCCCATCATGAGCTTTGTCTTTTCATCTTGTTTATGGTTTCCTTTGCTGTACAAAAGCCTTTAAGTTTAATTAGGTTCCATTTGTTTATTTTTGTTTTTATTTTCATTACTCTAGGATGTGGGTCAAAAAAGACCTTGCTGTGGTTTATGTCAAAGAGTGATCTTCCTATGTTTTCTTCTAAGAGTTTTATTATGTCTGGTCTTACATTTAGGTCTTTAATCCATTTTGAGTTTATTTTTGTGTATGGTGTGAGGTAGTGTTCTAATTTCATTCTTTTGCAAGCAGCTGTCTAGTTTTCCCAGCACCACTTATTGAAGAGGCTGCCTTTTCTCCATTGTGTATCCTTGATGCCTTTGTCATAGATTAGCTGACCATAGGTGCATTGGTTTATCTCTGAGCTTTCTATACTGTACCACTGATCTATGTTTCTGTTTTTGTGCCAGTGCCATACTGTCTTGATTAATGTAGCTTTGTAGTATAGTTTGAAGTCAGGGAGTCTGATTCCTCCAGCTCCAGTTTTCTTTCTCAAGATTGCTTTGACTATTCAGGGTTTCATTTCTGAATATGAAGAGAACCTAAAGAATAACATGTTATATTGCTGAACAAGAAATGAGCCTTGAACTCAGTTTATATGTTGAACAGCTCCCAAGAGATAGCATCAATGAAGGAGTTGAAAGGAGGTCCCCAGTTCTTCAGGACTGACTGTCAGGTAACAGATCTCAGCTTTCTTCTGGATCTTGATGTCAGAAAAAAGCTGACAAGATGAGTAAATAAGAGGGAAAATAACTAGTAACTTTTGGATTTGGAAAGGACACTCACATATTTATGAGGAAGACAAGTGAGCAACAGAATGGAGTAATTTGTCTCTAGAGTTAATTAGTGACAGGAGCAATGGCCTTGTTTGCTGATGTTCCCCATCCCTAGCACAAAAGAGTTTCCAATTTCCACTCTGTTGGTTGCTTCTGAAGCTTTTCTAGAGAAGACAGTTCATGAAATGACCCAGAATTCATCCTGCATGGATGATAGGAAAATTACTCCCTCTGCCTCCCCTTAGGTGTCAGGCCATGAACGAAAAATTTTCATTTCTCTGTCTACCCCACCCCAAACAACCAAATTGAATTTTGGCAACAGGTGGAGCTGTTCCCTGTGCCTGACACTGAGAACTCAGGGCTTCACAGAGACCCCTCCAGTACCCCCAGGAAGGAATCGGAGAATGGATGCAATACAGAGGCAATTCTCCCAGGAGTGCCTGTGAACTCAGGGTTTATAACTTGTTTGGTTTTTATTGTTGTTGTTTTCTCAAAGTCCTTACCCTTAGGCCACTGGCTAACTGATTTATCCTCTCTGGGCAGTGCTGGCCATAGAACAGCTCCTGTGGCCAGAAAGGGGAGGAGCTGCTGCGTCAAACTGGAATGTTGCAGATGTGTAACATTCTATCTTGTCACTCTCTACTGTAATCTCCATCTAACCACAAAAATGTGGCAGCTTTGATGCTCTGATGTTATCTTTCTCCATCTCTCACACTCTCAGGAAGAAGCCTTTAGTTCTCCAGCTTTCACTGATGTACAAACTGGCTCATCACCAGAATAGATTTTTCAGTCCCTTTCCCTCTGCTCCACACAAGTACCTGAGCTCTGGTTCGAGAGCTTTCTCCACTCAATCATCACTGCTTATTTGGCAATGGCCACTTGAGTAAGAATCTGCAGAGCCCTTGTGTAGATCCCGAACACACACACACACACACACACACACACACACACACACACCCCTCACACATTTTTCACCAAAGTTCTCTCTGTTGGGTAAGTCAGTGGACCATCACTGATAGTTTCTGCATCACTAGATAGGGGCAATTGTAAGACATACCCATTTCCCCATGGAATGCATGAGGAAGTATTTCACCCTGGACAGCAGTATGAACTGCTCCCAGGAAGACAAGGAAAAGAGAAGCATTTGTATTCAGTAATTGTTCCCCATTCAGTCACCTGCTTCCTTCCCTACTTGGGCTCAGGAGCTGGCTTGGCTCCCTTTTGTCACCATGCTAGTTCAGTTTCCCCTGGGAAGATTGCCCAACAGGCATCCTGAGTAGTTTCCTAGGGCAAAAGGGTGCCCTAGAAATCTCAGTTACAGAGACCAGGGTCCATGTGCCCCTGTAGTCTATTAAAGAGATCTTTTCCTTGATGGGATAAGAATGCCTCTTTTTTTCTTTTTTTCAGAATCGCTACAAACCTGTAACTCACAAGTCTGATGAAGTATTTAAAAAAAGCCTCCCCCATCCCAGGAAAGCTGGTGCTCAGATCTTAACTGTCCAAATACTTGACATCAACTTCCTCTTGGAATGTACTCTATCTGAAGGAAAAAATAAACCAAACATTCGTTGCTTATAGGTTGGTAGGAAAAGGCCTTCACATGATAAGCCCAGACTTCTATTTTAAGGTTTTATTTTTCCAAATAAATCCGTATAAACAAGGGTTTTGGGACCTAAACTAGTCATCAGAAAGCTACGCTTCACGCAGTGGCTGAAGCCAAGGCTGGGGTTTGCTGGGCAGGATTCTGGTAGGATAGGCTTTAAGCTGCAGTAAAAACAAAAACAAAAAACAAAAAAAAACACAGAACACTCTCTCCCAGTATCCTCATTCTGGAGTCTTCCCCGTTAGCTGGCAGAGGAGGCTGGATGAGCAAAAGACCTGGTGCCACAGGTCTTTTCTTTACGGATGTTGGATGTGCAGGAAACCATGTGCATGTGGGGCGGTGCTGTCCCTAGGGATGAAGGGGTGATGAGAAAGGACACAATGTGGGTTTTCACAAAGCCATCAGCGAGGAATCCTATAAAAATACCGTTTATAGAATGGAAAAATGTCCATGCTCATATATCTCTTTAGTTCTGTGTTCCTATCTCCACCCTCCTTCTCATTCCAGTAAAGATTTTTAAAAATTGGTTTGGGGAGACTGACTGTTTTACTGTAAAGTGTGTACACAGAAAACTGAGACAGCCATTCTCCTCTTCACCCATCCACCTGAGTGATGACTTCACTGTGGCTTCTTTTTGTTCCAAAATCTTTTAGTGAACATTTGCAAAGTAAACTCCTAAAGTAAAATTACAATTATCTGTGCATTTTGAAGTAATATAAGACTTGAGGCCTGCCATCAAGGAGGTTGCTGTCTAGAATGGTTACTCTCCTTACTATGTCCCAATTGCTTGACATGCATTTGCTCATTTAGTCGTCACCGCAACTCACAAGGCTTTATTTCCACATTATCCCAGAGGAAACTAAAACTCAAGGTGTATAGGTTACTTGCCTAAGGTTACTCAGATAACACTTAAAGGAGCTTGAAACTCAGACTCATGGTTGTCTAGCTCCAAAGCCCATATTTTAAAAGTTTTAGTTGTGATAAAATATACATGACATAAAATTTACCATTTCAACCATTATTCAACATACAGTTCAATAGGCCTAAGTACATTCACATTGTTGTACAACTAACCTCTGGAAATTTTTCATCTTCCCAGACTGAAACTCTGTACCGATGAAGAACAGCTCCCATTCTTCCCTGTGCCAAGCCCCTGGCAACCCCCATTCTACTTTTTGTTTCTATGAATTTGACTACTCTAGGTACCTCATATGAGTGGAATCATACAGTGTTAATCTTTTTGTGACTGGCTTATTTCACTTAGCATAATGTCTTCAAGATTTATCTATGTTGTAGCATGTATCATAAACTTTATTTGTAATGTCACAGATTTCATTTTTATAAATTGTGTACCTATTAACATAGATTTATAATTATGTTTATGCTTTTGTCTTCTAGATCCTATAAAAGAATAAAAAGCTGAGTTACAAACAAAATTACAATAGTATGAGATTTTGTATTTGTCAGTATATTCAACTTTGCCAGAAAACTTTACATTTTGTGTGATTCTTGAGTTACTGTCTATTGTCCTTTTGTTTCAACTTAAAGGATCCCTTTAACATTTCTTTTTGGGTGGGTCTAGTGGAATGAACTCCTCCAGGTTTTCTTTTTCTTTTCTTTTTATTTCTTTCCTTTTTTTTTTTTTGGTGGGAATGTCTTACTTTCTTCTTCATTTAAAAACATATGTATAATTATTTTTTGTCTGCATTGGGTCTTCATTGCTGCACATGGGCTTTCTCTAGTTGTGGTGAGCGGGAGATACTCTTCATTGCAGTGCACAGACTCCACATTGCAGTGGCTTCTGTTTTTGTGGAGAATGGGCTCTAGGCACATGGGCTTCAGTAGTTGTGGCACACAGACTCAGTAGTTGTGGTACATGGGCTTAGTTGCTCCGCGGCATGTGGGATTGTCCCAGACCAGGGCTCGAACCTGTGTCCCCTGCATTGGCAGGCAGATTCTTAACCACTGCACCACCAGGGAAATCCTCTCCTTCATTTTTGAAGGACAGCTTTGTCAGATATGAAATTCTTGGTGTTTTTTCATTTTCTTTCAGCACTTTAAATATATCACCCCGTTGCCTTGTAGCCTACAAAGTTACTGCTGAGAAGTCTCTGAAAATCTTACTGAGGATCCCTGGAACATCACAGGCACTTTTCTCTTATTGCTTTCGAGATTCTCTTTTTGTATTTGACTTTCAACCGTTTGACTATAATGTGTCTGTGTGGATATCTTTGGACTCAACTTACTTGTAATTTGTTGAAATTTTTGTGTCATAATTCATATCTTTCCTCAAATTGGGCGGTGGGGTTAGCCATTATTTATTCAAATAAGTCCCCCACCACTCTCTCTGTCTTCATTCTGGGACTCCCATAATGTGTATATTGGTCTGCTTGTTCGTGTCTCATAAGTCTCAGGCTCTCTTCACTTTTTTTCATTCTTTTTTCTTTTGGTTCCTCGGACTCTATAATTTCAAATTACCTGTGTCCAAGTTCATTTATTCTTTCTTCTACCCGTTAAAGTCTTCTGGTGAACAACTCTAATGAATCTTTTCAATTCAGTTATCACACTTTTCAGCTCCAGAATTTCTATTTGGTTATTTTTTAATAACGTTTATCACTTTGCTAACAATCTCATTTTGCTCATATGCAGTTTTTGTGATTTCCTTTAGTTGTCTGTCCATGTTCTCCTTTAGCACATTGAGCATACTTAAGACATTTGTTTTAAAGTCTTTGTCAAGTAAGCCTGAGGCTTGTATTTACTTACATTCGTTTTGGATATGTATTTTCTTCCTTTGAATGAGCCATGTTTCCCTGTTTCTGTGTATGCTTTGTGATATGTTGTTGAAACTTAGGCATTTGAAAAACCAGTCACTGCCCTCAGTCTTTGTGAACTAGTTCTGTGAAGGAGAATACCTTCACTAATTTGCCTGGCATGAAGGCTGAAGGTCCTCGCAGACCTTTTTTGGGCATATGTCTTCCCTGGGCATAAGCATGTGCATTTTAACCCCAATTCCCCTGCATACATGATTGCTTTTAAATATCTTAATTTCCCTGCAAGTCTCACCCTTGCTTCTTCTCAGGGCTTTGAATGTTCTACCATATTCTTCTACCCCGTAATCTCTTGCCCCCAGGCACCCACAGATCTTCAGTCCCCCTGCAGATCTCATGTGCCACAGCAGCCACCACTGCCTTCAGTGTCCTTTAATACAGTATCTAAATGATGCCACTGTTCCCATCAGCACTCTGACTCAGGCAAAACAGGTACTGCTCCCTTGTGTAGCTTCTAGACAGGAGGAACATTGTTTAAAAGTTTCATTCTTTTCTTTCATCCTTAGGGAGGAACCAGGAATTTAGTGACTTTCTCCTGATTGTGAGAGCTGTGCTGGGGAAGGAGTGGGGCAAGGGTGAGCAACAAAGCAACACATTTTTTTTTTTTTAATTTTGAATTTTTTTTTTTCTTGGTTAGGCATTTGCTTGGTTGCTGAAGATTCTTAACTGATTCCTAGCATTCTCACAAAGCAACTTTCGTCTGTATGTTGTTGCTCATTTACTATTTCCATTGAGGAGCAAGGGCCCAGAGCTTCCTAGTTTGCCATCTTGCTAACATCGCTCAAAAGCCCATAGTTTTTGACTATACCATGTTGCTTCCCACCTGAAGTTAAAACAACATATAACAGAGCCACTTAAGCCATTTTGTAATTAAGTAGAAAATCATGAGGCAGTACATGTTGAGGATAGAGGGAAATGATTAAGTCTAGAATAAAAAGAATAAACTTCATGGAAGAAAGGGTAACTGGACTGAGACTTGCAGACACACACATACATACACGCACATTCAAATCCACATCACAGGACAAGTTTCCATTGTTGAGGATCTTCCATAAAGGAAGAAACTCTGAGTCTCCAGATCCTTCTAAAATAATTCTGAAATATTTTTTATTGGGTCCAAAGATGAGGAAAGGAAATTGGTTTCATCATAATAAAGGGTGGGACCAATATGTTTGTTTCATTTTATTTTTGTGGACTGACAATTGACATCTAGAAGTAAGCTCTAGGGTCTTCAGTATGTGTGGGGACATAAACATTATGAAAACCCCAGCATTCACCATGCAACAGACTGTCATTTGAGAGGTGTGAGCGGCTGCAGTATTACTGCCTGGAATATTTTAAAGCATGAACAAACTGCTTGGACGAAGGTTGAGCTGACATTTTGAGTCTGAGATGGTACTGTGGTTGGGGTTTAAAAGCTAATTTGAAAGGTTTGTGTTTTACTTCATATTGTTTTTAATTGTTCCATTTTCCAGATGTTTATTCCTAGATCATTTCCCACAAAAATAGGGGAACTCCTTTTGAAAACCTGGATGGCTAAGATCCCTTTGGGCCAGATGTTTTAGACTAAACTAAATAAAGCTGGGAGGGAAAAGGTGCTTGCAATGTGTTTGAAGATTCTGAAGAAATCCTCTGTACAAAAACAACAAAGGTGGGACCAGGAAACAAAGTATTAAGTTCATGTTCCCCCATTAGCTTACCACCTGTTCTTTCTGATCTTTACTCAGCAAAGAGAGGGGAAAAGGCTAATCTGTAGCATATTTATATCAACAAACTTGCACAAAACTCTGCCTAATTATCCCCTTGAACCTGTGTCCTCTCAGTGGAAGGCAGTTTCCCAACCTGGCTGAGAGCCAACAGCGGCAAGCTGGTATCCATAAGTGTGGCTAACGACAGCCCACTTTCACTCCAGGAGTGCCATAATTGCCCAGAGCAGTTTACAGATCCATTATTTTATGGCCATATTTCAGAAGAAGGAGTCAGAGGTTGGTGGAGTGGGATTCCTAGTAGAGCTGTGTATTCGACCAGCTTGACTTTGGACTCCAGATCATTTCCTGGTGAAAATCTCATAGGCTTCCATCCCTCAAATAGCTGTTTTCCTGACAAAAGTCTATCAAGGAGCCATGGTAACGAGGAGGTGGTGTGAGGGAATAGAAGGAGCACGTGACAGGGAGTAAGAACCCCTTTTTCAACCACTCACCAGCCCTATAAAAACCTGAATGAACCACAAAATCATGGAGCTCAGCTCATCTACTTCCAGATCTGTACTTCAGTTAGATAAGGGATTTAGTGAGTAGCTGCAACAAACATTTATTGTGAAACCCACTATGTGTCAGAGAATGATCTCAATACCCAGACTACAAAACAGAGTCCCTGTCCCTTATGGAGCATATGATCTCATAATAGACGATAAATAAACATACATGACATGATGTCAGGCATTGTAGTGTTATAATTAGTGATGTGAAAAAATAAAGGAGACTAAGGGGAAAGTATAGAAAGAGAAGGGGGCTGTTATTTTAGACATGGCTAAGAAGGACATCTCCCAGAGGTAATATTTGAGCAGAGACCCAACCTAAGGAGAGAAAGAGCAATATGAGTATATAAAGCAAGAGTGCTCTAACAGAGGGAGCAATCTTTTGATTCTGTGACCTGGGATATAACGTCTTTTGCTAAATGCTTCCCATCATTGTGCAAATGATGGTTGCTGTGCTTGAGACTTTCTCCAGGTTCTTTATCTCTGTGCTAAAGCGATGGTGATCACAGTGTCCTTTAGTTATACAGTGCCCTTTAGGTATGCCAGGTCCAGAGTCACTATGGTTTTGACCAGTAGTGATATCAGCTCAGTTCACCTTTTTGTACCCTTCTTGAGAAGATATTTTGTGACACTTTTGACTGAAGTCCCACAGTGAACTGATTTCTTCAAGGACAGTCTTACAAAGATCCAACATCATTCTCCTGAGTTGCAGCTGAGAACTCACAGTTCTACTTAGTTTTCCCAGATGCATGTGGCCAGGTTGCCAAATTTCTGCTGACTCCTATAGTTGACAATGACGTGGCATTTCAATGAAAGAAACAAGTTTATGGCTGCCTCAATCTTGATCTTAGTTAGCAGAATCACCATGCTGTGCTACTTGGCACAAGCCAAAAAGACAATAAAAATAGGTTGTAAAATGTGTGAATGATATTTTAACAGTGAAGAAGAAATGACTCAAAATGTATAGTAGGCTAATGATGTGTCATTCATTGCCACTCCACAGAAAAAGTAGTGCAGTTTGACGTTTGAAACTTCATCTTTCTATATCAGAATATATCTATGTTATCTGCTGATGGTCTAGCTTTACAACAATATTCATTCACAAGTACTTCGGTGAGTCTAAGTGCTGGTTATGCTGCTAGACAAAGCATTTATATAACCTGGGATGTGTGCACAACATGGGATCACAGTAGCAAATTGAATCATTTGTCTGAAATTTCCCTTCCCCTCCCTTTCTCTGATATGCATTCCACCTACTACTAATGGTCCTTGAATTGCTTAAGAAAATAAATCCATGTTTCAAGTGTGAGTGAGCTCACTTATTCTTCTGGTGTCTACTGTGAACAAACTTCACCCTCCACCCTCCTATCCATCAAGCCCTCCAGATCATAGAGAATAACAACTTCTCATGGAAACAAACATGAAAATTATCTTGTTCCAGGCTTATGGATGTATAAATGTGACTCTTTCTCTTTCTCCTAGATCAAAAGATCATGAACTGCTGGGTCATTTGCAGCATTGTGCAAAATGTCAGAATTCCTTAAAAATAAAACTCAGAGATGGAATCATGAGGATAAGGCAGAATGTTTCCACCAAATATGAAGTCAGTTTCCTAAGGTAACCTCTAACCTGTTTCAACCTATCTCCAGAAAAGAGAAACACAAAGCAAAGGTTACCTAATGGTTGAGGTGAAAGCTCTGTAATGCTCGGTCATCACATCCTTGTCACCCTCTCCTAAAGAAACCAACCTCTCAGAGGAATCCAGATAAGACATTACAGTCTCAGCCCTTAAGACATTCACATTCACATTCTCATTGAAAATAAGCACCTGTTAAGAGTACTAAAACAAGGCAACAACAGTGATGTGAAATTGACAAGACCAGTATATATGCTACTGAAATTCCAAGGAATCCAAAATACCAGGATGGTGTACAAGGTCCACCGATGCTGAATCTACACCTTCTTCTCTGGGCTCATCCCTGCCATTCTCTTGCTGTATCCTGTCACGTTCCAGGCAAACCAAATGAGTTGTGATGGTGCCATAGAGCTGTCTCCTATATAGGTGGTTGCTAAGAGATGGGAGGAGGGGGCAAGATAAATGGAAAACAGGAGTCGTCTCAAAGAGTTTGTGCTTTGACATGGATAGTTCTAAGACAGAGATCCCCAAAATTTCAACTGGCACATTGGTCTGAAAAAAAAATCTTTTCAAAATTTGGACCATCAGGTTTATGGTTCCAAAATGCAGATAGGAAAAGCGAATGTGATATCTACTTTAATCTAAAGGCCCTGCTCCTTGGGTTAATATGGGTAATGTTGATCACTTTTTGTGTCTTTCAGGAAATGGACTCAGTTTCAAGTGTATTATTTCCCTCTGGGGAACTCAAGTCTCAAGTTAAACCAGACACAAACCTCTCCTTGAAGCATACTAGTGACAAATTGATCATTTCTCTGGCTATTGTCTAGTCAAGTTAGATTTCAAGTCAAGTTAACCTAGTTTTAACTGAGCATTCTCAAGAGAAACACCAAGCAAAATGACAGCAAAACGTCTTTTTTTAAAACCACATCAGACACTCAAATGCCAAAATCACAAGCTTAAATATACCATTGAGTATAGGAAAGTCTGCAAAATTCATCAATATCCCAAAGGCATTCCAAAATATTTTCTCTCCTTCCTGATTTTTTAAGCCAGGGTTTCTACAAGAAGTTTGAGGGAGTGAAAAGGGTGTCACTTTTCCTTACAGCCCATCTTTTTCCTTTGGTTCCATTCCACACTGATTCTGGTGAAGTCATAATAATTTTACTGGTAAAATGCTTCAATGTTTCAAGGATCCATTTGGGTCTATATCCTAGGAGATACCACCTTAAGGAATTGGGAGGTAAAATGTTATTTTCAATGATGATGTATTCAACTCTCTTCAAAAGTCAGATTGCTTAGTGAAAATAAATGTTTTCAATAAACTTGTCTTTAGTTTTGTATTTCAGAGTATTCACCCATGAAATGATCTCTTTTGTCTCTCTCAATTCTGCTGGGATTATAGTTACTATAATAAAACTCCAGGAGTTATGTACTGTACATAATAAAACTGATAGTTTATTAAGTTCAATAATAAAGCTATGTGCAAAACAAAGGCTGACATATTAGAGGGGTAAACCATGCTGCCCCAGACTATACCTTTATAGATTTTTAGCATATGTAGGTAGTTATGTGGGCTTTTACTATCTCCAGTTCAATACAGTCTTCTGATTAAGAACCTACTTACTACGTATCTGGTTATTCTTTTATTAGCTTGCAGTCAGCATGCGTTGCAGAATGTAATTTAGTTAGACACCTTGTCTAAGAGCAGATGGGAAGAACGCTTTGAAAAACAGTTATTCATTTACAATATAAAAAGGGAAGCTGAGAAGCCAAGGGGAGCCATGATCCTTTGAGAACATTGGCTTTAGGAGAACTCTATCCCTTGGGTAGGGATCCGCCCTCTGCAGCAGGAACAAGTTCTTCAACTGTTACACTGGGACTAGGAAGAGAGATGTGGTTTATGCAAAGCAATGGCTGAGCCCAAGACGTGAATATTGCACGCTGGTACTTGGTCCAACAGGTCCCAGTGACTCCACACCTGTTCTTTCTGTCAGTGTTCCTGATGCACACTAAGGAGTGAAAACAAGGGAGATTGAGGTCTAGTGGGAAAGTCACCAAAATAAGACGGTGCATGTAAATACATGGCTCTATAAAATGTGGGTCTAGCTTTCAAGGATAAGTGCAAAGAAGCTGGTTAGCTCAAAGACCCTCTGCAGCAGACCTGGGGATTTTTTCTTTATGTAGATGAGAAGGCAGGAGGTGTCTACAGAGAGAGCAAGAGAGAGATTTCTTTTAAGGAATTGGCTCACACAATTATGGAGGTTAAGAAGTCCCATGATCTGCCATCTACAAGCTAAATACCCAGGAAAGTCAGTGCTATCATTCATTCTGAGTCCATAGGCCTGAGGACCAGGGGTGCTGATAGCATAAATCTCAGTCCAAGGTAGAAGGAAACTAAGGTCCCAGCTCAAACAGGCAGGAAGGCAGAAAAAAGGATGAATTCCTCCTTCCTCTGCCTTTTTTCTCTATTCAGGCCTTCAACGTAATGGATGATGCCCATTCACATAGGAGAATGAATCTACTTTATTGAGTCCACAGATTCAAGTAGTAATCTCATCCAGAAACAGCCTCAAAATACATCCAGAAATGATTTTTAACCTAGACATGCTGTGCCCCAGTCAAGTTGACATAAAAGTAACCATCACGGATTTTAAAGCACATTTACCTCTATTATTAAACATTTGCATCAGCCCTTAAAGCTGAATATTGTCCCATTTTCAGTTTGAAAGTGAGATTCAGGTAAGTTGCATATGTACAAGCATTATTATTTCTTTAAAATCACAGAATTTTTAAGTTAAGAAAATTTAGAGATTACTTCAACATCCTCAAGTTACAAGGAGAAAATCTGAGCCTCTCCTCATCCCTCACCTGAGAGTTTAAGGATTTATGGTTAGAGGGTCTGTAGTCTCACAGTGACATAGTGACTGATCCAGAATGCAATCCAGATATTCACACACCCTGTCAAGGGATCTTTCCTGAGGCCTTAGACGAGGTGGTGTTTAAGTGCTGGCTCTGTGTATACCCCCTTTATCCTGGGCCGAGAAATGGCATGGGCTTGATCAGGAGATACTAGAGGAGATGGTGGTGGTCAGGGGACCATTCCAAGTGCCATATTTGCCACCCACTCAGAAATAGCTCTATCATACGGACACGAAAACAATACTAACTAGAGCTCTGCCTTTATGGTTGTGAAAGAAGGGAAGGCAACAGGACTGGACAAAAGGAGAAATTAGGTTGTAACACAGAAAAGGCCACAGCCCATCCCACAGGGGACTCTGCTGAAGCTGTGGCGGCCCCAGGTTGGGGGTCAAGGGATGAAGGCTTTTGTACCCTGACAATGTCTGTCTAGTCATTGGACGTAAGCTGCCAGTGAACACAGCAGATCTCTTTAGCTGTCGTCCATTCCCAGAGAAGGCTGAGGGCTGAGGGCCGTCCGCCCACAGGACTCCCAGCAGCCTAGGAATGAGCCTACCAGCCCTGAAGGGGATGCTAGGTGATGCCATCTCAGTGTGTGCCACACGAGATGAACGAAAAACTCTGAGCACAATCCACTGCCCTGGCCCCGTATTATCTAAAGCTTGGCTTTAGGTGCTGAGAAAGCCTTAAATATTTTCTTTGCTGATTACATGACATGAGACATGTTAAGTGCTTAGACATATTCCTCGCATATTGTAAACACTCAAATATATGGTTATTATTACTGCTATTATCATTATCAATAAATGTCTTTTCAGAACTGCAAGTTGAGTCAAAGGAGGCACATGGACTCACTGGTGGTCCTGTTCTCTTAATCACAGGCCCCATGTGCCTGTGAGTGAGAGAACACACAAGTATGTGACAATAAGCTATTGTGACAGCTGCCTACGTGACCCTGCGTTTATATTTCCATTGAATGGAGGAGGTACAGTGTGCTGCTTGTGTTTAGCAGTATTCTTATTTTATGGGAAATGGATTAGTAGAGTTAAATTAATTCATTCTATGAAGCTATAGTCAAATATATGCCAGGAAAAACACATGTACCACTATGTACTACAAGTTCCAAAATCCCCTTTATTACTGGGAAAGCATTTGTTTCTGACCAAGTGTGAGCAAACGCTTAGCACAGGGGTTGGGGGAGTGGGGGGCGGGGCGAGGGGCGGGGGGGCGGGGCCATGCACTGGGGTTTAAAAGCCCATACTGTACATCTGTGGTTTTTGCCCATCCACCATCTACTCCCCATTCTTCTGGTACCGGTACCCAGACTTTCCTCCGGAACAAATCCTCTCACCATTCCTCTCACCAGTCCAGTCCATCGCAGAGACCTTTCTTTCCCCCAGTGAGGCTGAGGCAGGAGCTCCAAGCCAGGCTAACCCATCTCTCTTCTCCAGGGAGTTTAATCTACAGATGAGTGAGACAAAGCCAGAAAAGGGTTGGAGCTGATTCATCTTATTGGTGGTTGCCCAAATAAACATTCCATTAGTTCTTGTTCCCTAAATCCCTTGTCCCCAACACTTCTGAAGCCTGGTTGTCCAGCATCCTCACTGATTCTGTGAGAGTCTTTGTACCCTTCCAAAGAATTCCCCTTTCTTTCTTAAGTTAACCAAGGTTAATTTGTATTGCATGCACCCAAGACTGTAGGATGAAAGAACTAGATTTCTTTAACCAATCAAGTTCTTCCCTGATGTCCTTTCCCCTGGAAAATATACTTATTTTCAATAAAGTAAGGAACCATAAAACTTTAGCTTATGCTTGGCTTCTTCATCTAGAAGATTTGATAAGTAAGCTGAAGTGAAAGCCTGAGAATACAGGACACCTCCACAAAGCCCTTGAATGAAGATAGAATTTAACTATGCATATATTTTACTTAAACAACTCGGATTTTTTTTCTTCCCCACATACACAAAAATCTATAGATTAACTGATATTCCATTAAAAATGCCAACAGTGTCCATCAACAGTGCAACATTTAGTGCATGAAACTTCAGTTATATCTAAACTGGTCTAGATATAGACTGGCTGGAATTCTGAAGAGTCTGGGTTTACCTATTAGAAATGGTCTTTTTCCAGAATGTCCTTTGCTTAGGTATATGCTTTTATCCCATGATGGATTATTTAATATCAAGAAACACATTATCTGAGATAAGACAGGATATAAAGGGAAGATTCCAACAACAAAATATCTTTCCAAACCCTTAACCTGAAACAAAATTCAATTTAGTAATCCTTATTGAGAACTAGACTTGTGTATGACTTACTATAGTAGTTTCTTTGGGTGGTTTTAAAGTGAATAAGACAAAATCCTACTTTAAATAACTTGCAAGATGCATATGAAAAGTCAAGGATGTAAGAAAATAAGACAGGTAAATCAGTATTGGCTTCATGAAAGAAAAAGCATTTGACCAGGACTTGAATAGCATCTGAGCTAGGACTTGATGAATAAGTAGGACATTAGGAGATAGAGAAAAAAGATTAGTTCCAGAAATAAGAAATAGCATAAGGAATTACACGGTGTTGAAAAAAACAGTCCAGTTTCTGGGTTATCTAATATATGCAGGAAAGTGATGTTACGTTAAGGTGCAAGAGTAGATGGGCACAATCCTGGAGAGGGTCATAAATGTTTCCTCTTTTGGATGCATTTCTTCTTTCAATAAGACAGGGCCTAGGGTGTCCACAAGATTGCGCTAGAACAATTGATTCTAGTTCCCCTGGAGGTAAAATTCGGGCTAAGGAAAAGAGACCTATTTCTCTGTCATCACATACAAAAATTCATTTGAGATACAACATACACCTAAATATAACAGTTAAAACTGTATGAATAACCAGTTAGTATATGAAAATTTACATAACACTATTAGTCATGAAGAAATGTAAATCAAATCCACAAAGGGATAATACTGCATACCTATTAGGATGGTTAAAATTAGAAGGGCTGACAGCACCCAAAGTTGAGAAGGGTGCATAGGAACTGGAACTTTTATCTATTGCTGGTGGGGTGTAGAATGGGGCAACCACTTTGGAAAACAACATGAGAGCCTTCTATAGAGTTAAAAACATACCTACTCTGTGACTCAGCAATCACACTCCTAAATATTTATTCATGACAAATCAAAATATAGGTTCATAAAAAGATATATCTAAAAATGTTTCTAGCATCTTTATTCATAACAGCCCCAAACTGGAAATAACCCAACAAGAGAAAGTATAAAAAAAATTGTGGTATATACAGTGAAAGTCTACTGAGCATAAAAAGGAGTCAACTACCATAGTGGTTATCAAACTTTCTGATCTCAAGATTACTTTCCATTCAAAAATTACTGCAGACTCTAAAAGAGTTTTTTTTTAACACGGCTTATAGCTCTCAATATTTACCATATTACCAACTGAGTAATTTTAAAATATGTATTTATGATTCACTTTAAAATAATAATACTAATCCTATTACACGTTAACATAAATGAAATGTGTTTTTTTATGAAAATAACAATATTTTTCAAAACAAAACATTTGGTGAGAACAGTGATATTGTTTTACTTTTTGGAAATCGCTTCAATGTCTGGCTTAAGAAAGACAGCCAGATTCTTTGATCAATCTGATTCAATATCATACTTCATTTATCCTTGGGAGAATTATACTATACCCTCATGAGAGAGTAAGAGTGGAAATGTAAATGGCATCTTTTTATCATTATAAAAATACTTTTGACTTCATGGACCCCTTTGAGAGGGTCTTGGGGACCCCCAGTCACCCATTTTGGGAATCATTATTGATGCACAAAATGACATGGATGAGTTTCAAACACATATTGAGCCAAAGAAACCAGACACAAAAACTCCAGACTGTATTACTCCATTCATGTGAAGTTTTACACTAGGCAGAACTAATTCATAGTGACAAAAATCAGAATAGTTGCGGCCTATGCAGGGTGAGGATTGAATAGAAGAGGAAATTAGGAACTTGATGAAAATGGTGTATATTTTTACTGAGGTTACATCAATATAAACATCAAGTCTATGTGTTGATGAAAACACATAGAATTGCCCACTTAAATCTGTGTACTTCACTGTACATTTTACCTTAATTTTAAAAATCAAGAGACAGCCAAAATACTGGACTATTGTAGAACATAAATGTGATTGGAGTTAAGCATTTTCTAAAGTCTCTCAGAGGGAGGGGAAAAATATTTGATTACTCTCATAATTAAAGGTGGGGACAGATATTACTCTTATAATTTTAAAGTTAATTATGCATGTTAAAATTTCTAGAGTAAGCATTAAAAGAATATAGGTAGAGAGTGTAGTTTCCAAAATAGTAGAGGGGGGAAGGATGGAACTGGTGAGGAAGAGGTGATACATTTGCAGGCTCGTGATATTTCTGTACATTCAAAATAAGCAAGATGAGGGGGATGGCAGAGGGAAGAAGGAAGAGAAAACAAACTAGACAAATAGAAAATACATAATAATATGGTAGAAGTCACATCACTGTGGCACAATGAAATGAGCTTAGCCCATGTCATTCCTTATCTGGATATATGAATTTGGACCCATCCCTTGAGTTCCCTTATAAAATAAAGAGTTTAAACAAATTAACCTCTAAGTTTTTTTCCAGTTAACTCAGGGCCTGATTCAGGACAAGTTCTACTTAAAGAGACAAAAATCTCAAGGCAGACAAATAATAACCAGAATTTATATAAAATATTCACCCTTGTGAGGTTCGAATTGACTTTTTTTAATTCAGAATGTAAACTCTGAAGCTCTTGGTTTATCTGAGATTCTTTAATGTAGTGAAAGATTTGGCTTGAAAATGCTTTCAACCAAGATGAGAGATACTCACATTAACACTCATTTAGGAACCAGATAAATAAATCCTCTACTTCCTCACTCACTCAGTCTCTGGATCTGCACAGAGCCCTCCTCCCTCACCCTCTTTCCTAATGTTTGGCTCACTAACAAATTCATTTGATACTTTCCCCAGGAATTTGCCACCTTTGTTGGGTGACTTGGGGCAAACAGTTTATGAGAGTCCCGCCTGCCTCCTGGGTGGTACTGGATAGCACAGCTCCCTCGAGGACCCCGATCTGTCCTTAATTAGTAGTGTTAGCGGAAAGACTGTAAGCCCTCCCGGATGGTATCAGGAGGTTAAATGAGTACTTCTAGCTGCTCACCTTTCAAGGCAAACTGGGGAAAAAGAAATGGATCCCTAATGGCAACTCAAAGGAGAAAACTTACAAGTGTTTGCTAAGAGCATTATGAAGTTTTACTGGAATTTTGTTTTTGGTTATTTCTTTACCACAAAGAAAATGCCTACACATCAGGGAATCACAGTGCAGTGTTACATGAAGAGATCAAATATTTCATTTAATTTTTATTTGTCTTTCTGGGAAAAAATGGCTCAATCTTTCATGCATGTTTCCTTACAGAAAAGATTTACAGCTGGGGTTGCTGGGAGATTCCCTAGGGATCAGCTGATCTCAGAGGGCACTCCAGGGAACACTAGTAAATACCACTGTGAGTCCCCTCCTTGGTGGTCAACAGCTTGGCCTCCAGCAGTATTCATCTTATAAATTCTAGTATATTCATTCCATTTAGTTAGCATATCCCATTGAGTTTGAAATTAACACCACCTAATCAGTATCTCATTGATAGGGGAGGCAGCCATCCCATTCATTCTGGTAAGAGCCTTAGTGGGGACCCACCAAGGGTCAGATGGTCCAGAAAGTCTTTCCTCCCAGCAAAAGTAACCTCTAAACTACAGAGGATTAAGCACGATGTTTTCAACAATAGCTGGATATCTTGCATTGAGCTATGAATAAAATATATAACAACAATTAACAATAGGTATGGGTACTTGGTACTTTTTTTTTAGTTTCTTTTAAGCAATGTACTATATTTACAAACTTTCAAAAGTCAAACTGTATTACAAACTTTATAACAAAAGTATCTACATCAGAGCCACTGACAATTCTGTGGCCAGCAAATTAATTATTTTTTAACATCTTTATTGGAATATAATTGCTTTACGGTGGTGTGTCAGTTTCTGCTTTATAACAAAGTGAATCAGCTATATGTATACATATATCCCCATAACTCCTCCCTCTTGTGTTTCCCTCCCACCCTCCCTATCCCACCCCTCTAGGTGGTCACAAAGCACCGAGCTGTTCTCACTGTGCTATGTGCCTGCTTCCCACTAGCTATGTATTTTATGTTTAGTAGTCTATATATGTCAATGCTACTCTCTCACTTCGTCCCACCTTGCTCTTCCCGCTCCCCGTGTCAAGTCCATTCTCTACACCTGCGTCTTTATTCCTGTCCTGCCCCTAGGTTCTTCAGAACCATTTCTTCTTTTTTTTTTTTTAGATTCCGTATATATGTGTTAGCATATGGTATTTAAGTCAGAAAGAGAAACACAGCAAATTAATTTGAAGGAAATGTGGGTACTATTCAGGGAGCAGAGACAGTGTGGCTGCCCCTGAAATGCCAGTGTGGGGAGTGAGGGCTTAGAGGGTAGAGGGCACTCTGCTTACAGTGCTTCTTCCAACACACTCAGACAACGAGGATCAGTTCAGTTTTCAGATTCAGAACCAAAGGGAGCTGCGGATATATTTTCTTCTTTCTTGTTTTTACAGTAAGAGAGCACCTTAACAAAAGCCAGAGGACATACAGCCATAGGGAGGACTGCACTGACCTGTTGGGTGGAAGGGTGTGTATGGAAGAGCGGTGGTTTCCGACACAAGCCAGCCTGCGTGCTCCACGCGACAGCACACCTCAAAGCTGCTCAGCTATGGCTGCCAGGCTTCTCGGGTTCACCCCGAAGTGGCAAGCGGCTTTGGAACTAATGAATTATGTAGACTAAACCCAGCTTCTGACTCAGTCATACATTGAGGAGCATATCAAAAGATTTCTTTTTCTTTTTGCAGGATTTATTTCTCATTGTGTATTACCTCATCAAACAAACACCATTCCATGTGGGAAGCATACTCCAAAATTTTGCCAAATACATTCTCCTTGGAATGGATATTACTGTCAGAAACAAAGCATCCTCTCTTCCTTTGGAAGTCCTTGCCTCCCTTCATTGTAAATTCTACTCTATCACACATTTCCATATTTTTATAAGCTCACAAAGCACTTGAGGCACAATGATAAATAGATCCCTGTCCAAATACATTCCTTTCTATTCACATCTTCTTCCACCCATTCACCTCCAAGGGTGTCTTTCTACCAGCTGATGAATTTTGTGATTTTTAGCACTATGGTGCTGTACAAAGCTGCTTAAACCCGTGATGGATTTGTCTACCCCCGCCCTCAAACTCACACTGACAGGCTATTGTTCATTCCTGACCACAGTTATCAAGGCAATGAGAAGAAATCTGAACACGACAGCAATTCTCAAGACTCACCAATAATGCACAGGTCTGGCTGATTCTGGGTCCAGGAGGAGTTATTTCTATTAGACCACAGAAAGCTACTGGGAAAATTCTTCCTGGGAGGTGTGGATATCCCTGTGCACTGACTCTGTTCTACATAAAACAGAATTAACCAACGACACCTCAAAGGTTACTTCATAGTTATCTCAAATCTCTGAACCCAATGGTTCCCATGCAAACATGTTCATCATATGGACCAAAGATGAGGAGAAGTGAAAAAACAGGATGTCCTGTCTGTTCTTGACTGTTCTAACACGGGTCATAGTTTTAGTTTTCCAAATCATGTAGTTGAGCTCATGTGGTTTCATGCACAGAGTTGCTTCCAGCAGGAGGAATCTTGACTCTGTGACATGAGGATAACAGCATTCACCATGGAGGATTGCCTCTACTCACCTCTTCAGACTGTTCAAATTGTTTTCACTTACATTTCCTCATTTGCTTCCAATAACCGTGCTAGAAGAAGGTCGGTATTACATGCATTGCATTTATGAGAATGGGGGAGAGAATATTCAAGTGATCTGCCTTAGGCTTCACAGCTTGCGACAGGCACAACATGGGACCCCAACCTGGGAAATTTGAGTCCAGATTCAGGCATCTTTCAACTGCACCAATAATTCCATTAAGGTTTATCAAAAGCACTGCGTAAGTGCTGGGCATCCTACTGGGTGTTCTCAGAAAGGCAGTTCTTAACTTTTCACAACCCAGAGAGGACTAGTGACTCTCTACCTAAGACCTCAGAGAGCAGAGTGTGTTTTATTATAACACTTAGCATCTTCTACTCGCCTAGTTATTTTCCTATCTTTCTCCTAGGATGTCATGATTTCCTCAAAATCAGGTACCTGTTTTATTCAACTTTATATCTTCAGCGTTCAGCCCAGTGACTGGAACCCAGGGACAAGAGATGTGCAGAATAAATAACAGCTATACTAATAAAATAGACTCAAATATAAATAGTGCTAAAGTAGAGGCATGAACAAAGTCTTATGGAAACAGAGAGCGGAAAGTGACCAAATCTACCTAGAAATTCGGGAAAGCTTCACAAGGAAGGTGACATTTGAGCCAGGATTTCATGAAATAGGAGAGGGAAAGGCATTCTAGGTGTAGGAACTTCATATACATGTCAAAATCTTATTAAATGTGATCCTGCATGGCCTAAGAGTCAGTACAGTGCCTGAAGGGGAGGCACAGATGAGGACAGATATGTAATTTACAGTAAAGAAATCAACTAATTGAGAAAAGTTTAAGTAACTAAAATAGTATAAGCAAATTAACAAATTTAAACAAATGAACTTATTTTAATTCACATTGATTTTCATTAATCCGCTAATTAGAGTAAAATTAATTAGAGCAAAAAAAAATTATAGCTCCAGAGAATATTAAGTAAGACATTTAATAAGGGGGGAAAAATCCACGCGCTGAAGATGGTGAGGCAGAAGCGGGCGGCCTGTGGGCACCGATGCCCCCTCCCCGCGTTTTCTCCTCCCTGGGGCTCCACCCCTGTCGCTGCCTGGGAGGCGTGGCCCGACCCCCAGGTTGGCCCCGCAGCATCGCCACACCTGGCACTCATTCCAGGGGCTTCAGCCACCTCGGGGGCAGGCCTGCGTCTGAGCTGCAGCGCCTTTAGGGATCCCCAAGGCCCTCTCAATCAATAATCCCCGGGGTTTTTTATGAGGGTTGGATTATGAGGATTTGGAAAGTGGACGATTAAGTAGTACTTCAAAGAAGAGCTCCAGCCGCACCTGCAGCATTTATGAAGATCTATTAATAGAAAGCACACGATTTAGCAGTAATCTCTAATTCAGAGAAAATCGGTGATTTATGCCCGGGGGCCCAAGAGGCACTGAGGACTTTGGTTCATGGGCTGCCCGGAGGCAGCGTGTGCTGGCCCTACATCTGGACACGGCTGACACTGGGTCACCGAGGGTTGTGTGGGATACTTTCCATCCTACCAGTAAGTGGAAAACAGTTGTGCAGACCCGCAGTCATTTCCCCGCAGGACCTAATATTTTTCTGTCTCTCTCTTTTTTTTTTTCTATCCTAGAATGTCAAACGTTATGGTGCAGGGTCTAGGTAAACGGCTCAGGCCCTAGCAATAGGAGGTATAAGACCAGTTTGCTGGGAATTCGCAGCCAGACCAGGGTCTGTCTGTAGCCAAGCTCCCTTCCCCTCCCTCTTCCTCTCCGGATCCTCCCTTTTGTCGTCTGGAGAATGGTGGAAGTCAAACCAACAATCATAAGAGTACCTTGCGAGTGGCATGGGAATTCTAGAATTCGTCTGGGTCGGATTTGGCCCTAAAGCTTTATGTTTTTGAATTTCTCACTAAAAGAGTCATAGAACAGAGCCATTAATTAATGTCTTAGTTCATCTCAGAGAGCCAAAGGCCAGCTGCCCTTTGGGGATACATTTGTTGAATATAACAAAAAGAGAAAAACATGTTTAAATCACAGAAGGAAGGATTCAGGTTATATAACACTAAAAAGAAAATTCCACAAGTGGCAAGGATAGTAAAATAACATTTTGTCAGTTTTTAAGGAAGAAATATCCAACAGAAGGTGAGGGGTAGGGGAATGGATATTTTCTTACTTAACAGAGAATTTGAGACCAGAGGATTGTTTGTATTCACGGTATGATAATCGGCGTGCAAAAGATCCAAAGTTGTACTTCACTGATAGTCCATTCAACTATTTATAAATGAACAAGTGTATACGGACAGTTCTATTATTTAAAGTCTTCATATCCCCCCTGCACACATATAAATATATTTTCTACCTGTTACCATTCGTGTTAAATCCTTTAATTAAATCATCATGTATATCTTAATTCAGCCCCCAGGTAACACCTCTGTCTTATGAACAGAAATCTGATATACAATACCAAAACTTCAAAGCATCATAATTTAGGAAGTGATTAACCTTACTGTAAAGAGGTCTGCACCACCCCAGAGTTCACCACAGGGCTCCTCTCTGTGGACGGAGGTAAGTTTATAGAGCATGGATATGGAACAGGAGGGAATTCATGGGATGGGTGGAGGGGGTACAAGCAGAACCCCCCTCCCCATGATGAAGAGCAGCCAGCAATGAGAACAGCAATCTCAGGATGGAATATACTTAATGGGAAAAGAGAAAGATTCAATCACATCGTTCCCCTTTGCAGTGAAATTTTTTCTTTGTTACAAGCATTTTATGTTCAGATTGATTGGGAATTAATGAATTACTACATGTAGAGTGCTTAGAAACTTAAGGCAACACCTGCTACATCATAAGAGCTATACAGTTGTTGGTTGTTGCTAATATAATGAGGCAAGCTTGCTCAGATTTTCTCTAATTTTTCCAGGATTCATCCTAGCACTGCAGCCATGCTGATGTTTCAGAGTATTTATTTATTTTTACTGAAGTATAGTTGATTTACAATTTTATGTTAATTTCTGCTGTACAGCATAGTGGTTCAGTTATACATATATATGCATTCTTTTTTTGTGTGTACTTTTCCATTATGGTTTATCACAGAATATTAAGTATAGTTCCTTGTTTCAGAGTGTCAGTCATTGCTCATCCTCCACATTGGGTGCAGCTGTGGGCTCTGGAAAGGTGGCAACCATGGGGCTCGATTGCCTGGACTCCATTTTCCATGACACTGTCATCCTTTTGGTGTTGAGAGGTTCACAATCCATATAGCATCACTGAAGACAGAAATCCACAGTCATTTCTTTCTTCCTTTCCTCTCCCCATCCTCTACCTCTCACACCCACACCCCTTCCATCACAGGTCTTTTCCTTCCCACCATACACTAAGATAAATCCTCAATCCCAAGTAGATCAAGAGGAAAGAAGTCAATCCTGGGTCCATAAGACCTACCTTTGGAGTAATTTCTAACCATAATGCCCAAGGGTTTTTGTTACTTTCTCTTACAGTGTTTCTTTTATTCTCCTCAGGGCTATGATTTATGCTTTAGGCTGAATTCTATTTGGGAGACGTTGTTCCTCCTCTCACTGAAGGGATTGGAGGGAGAAGAGGAAAAATGTACAATACGTGCATATCTACAGGAAATGAGGCGGGCTCTGTCTCTCTCTTTGGAGAGCTACAGTTTGGCAAACACCTCACCTCAGGATTTCTGACATTAATGAGGTAGCAAGGAGTGGAGAATTGCCTGCTGAGAGACAAACTTCAGGGAGATTTTTCAGAGCATCTTGCTCAGCAGAACTGATAAGATTAAACCAACCGTAACCCAGTAAACAAACCACTTGGGAAAGACCAGAAATATTTTATGATTTGCTCCAAGAAATGTAACTTTGGTGCTCTGTGTGTTGGATAAATTGAGTTATGTGGAAAAGGACTAGGTCAGAAAGCAAACCAAGGGCCTCTTTTCCTGTTTAAAAATCTGCAGTCTGGGATTAGCTTTTATAATCTTGTGGAATAAAACTCACAGGAAAGGAGACTCGTGAAATAGTACTGCTGAGATCACTCTTTCCTTTCTGCACTCTCTCTTCTCTTCCTTTGCCTTCCATGGAGTTCCATACACCTCCCCATAGGCCTAAGGCTAAATTCCCATCTGGCCCTAATCCAGGCAGATATTTTTATAAGGTAATTCTATACTTTAGGTACTCCTTTCTGTCTAAATGAGTCAGCAAGCCTTTACCAATGTTGTGTTTATTTGCTTGCTGATAAAAGGGGTCATGTTCTCTCTTAAAGACAGTGTGTGGATATCGGTGGAGCAGCAGAAGGGCCTGTGTTCAAGTACTGTTTCTGGCTCTACCGAGAATGTGTCAAGGGGAATCCACCAAGCCTTCACTTACCCATCTGTAAAATGGGAATCCTGACAGCCAGGCCTACTGTAGAGGATCATTGTAAGGATTAAAAGAGATCACGTTTATATGAAGCACTTTAAAAATTGGAAAGCGTTCTCCCACGTACCACACCAACTGTTCCCAAAACCAGCTAACTCTTCCAGGGCGAGTCAGTCCTAATGAAAATCTTAAATTACATTTCATTCCTGGCCAGATGACACACCCCAATCACTTGCCCAGTCTCAGTCTTAATTGGCTGGCTCTGTGGGTTGGGCTTCTCCCTTCCTTTCCTAAAATTGACCTCAGCCACTTACATAGCATTCTTTCCTTGCTTCTGACAAAATTCAAAAGTCATCAGAAACAATTTAGGTCTATATTACCTCTGAATGTCAAATTTTCTGGTCAGTTGACTTCCGAGGACAGTGTATCTACACACCAAGGAGTAAAAGTTGGAAGTAAATATGGCTAGCTCTGAGAGGCTAATTTTCAGAAGCACATTTAAATTCTCTTCTTGCTTGGGACAGTAATTGGATGTCTTATGGCCATAAAAATTAGCCATAAAGCCCTGGCCACTTGTCAAGGTACATTCAGGGGAGTATAAAAACTCTGTGGGGCAATAAGCTGATGATAAACAAGAGACACCTGACTATTTTACCCTGGAGCATTTACTCCTATACCTCTTTCCTATCAGACCCCCCCCACAACCTTGGTAAATTATAAAGTCATCTGATGAACAATTAAAGGTAAATCCAGGAACAGAAGATTCTCTTGGTCGAATGAAAGCAAACGGAAGTAGTTGATAACATTTTCATAGTACCAAGGGCTCTCCAAACTGGATCTCACCATCTTCAGTCCCTTTTAATTTACAAGGAGGGATAGATATACCAGGACTTAACCTTTTTGCCCATCTCTGAAGAATGCTACCTGATTGGGTACATGACACACCCTGGGAAACATGAGTTTTCAGACTGATAAATTTATTTACCTGAGGAATGTATCCACTATAAAACAAACACAACCAAACGAAGAACATGAAGCTCTAGTAATAGAATAGTTGGGATGGACAGACCAATAATGTAAAACAAACACAATAAAATACTCCAAGAGATAAAGGTATTAATAACAAAAATCACGAACAAGAGATCATAACAAGAATCAAGTAGAAATACTAAGTATAAAAAATTTAATAGCTGAAATAAGGAATCCAATAGGTGAAATCAATAACAGAATGGATAACACTTTGGAATTAATTAGCTGTTTGGGTAATCAGAAGGCAATAAGAAAAGAAAAAAATACTTTATACAAAACATAAAGGAAAATCTCAAAGATTCGGAGGATACAAGTAGACATATCAGTGTACAGATGATGAAGTTGCCAAAATAAGAGAAATAAATACAGGGGAAAAATATTTTTAAAATCATGATCAACTTTTCAGAATAACACAAAATGAAATAATTTAATTTTAAAAGGCTCACAGAATGCCTAAATGTATAATACTAAAACCTTAAAATAGCAAAGATAAGGAAATTATTTGAAATGCTTCCAAAAGTAAGAAAATATAACTTAAACAGGAAAAAGAATCAAATTAATAGCATCTTATTTGGCAGTAACTTGGATGCAAGAAGTAAAAGAATTTTTCTAAGGAAAATAACTTAGAATCTTAAATTTCATATTCAAGGGTATTGTCACTTAAATATAAGGATGGAATAAAAATATCCTCAAATATATGGGCTTTAGAAGATCTTTCATATTCTCACTTTGAAAGAAATTACTGAAAACGAAACCAAGTAGGGCCCTGCAGGGCCCTCCTGGGTACCAAAGATTTTCCATGCCTCTGCTCCTTGTTTGCAGAAAAAGATTTCAGCCTCCTAGACCCTCCCTGAGTTCCAAAGGGCAGATTCAAACAGTTTCTTTTTTTTTTTAATTATCTTTTATTGGAGTATAGTTAATTTACACTGTTGTGTTAGTTTCTGCTGTACAGCAAAGTGAATCAGCTATACATATACATATATCCACTCTTTTTTAGATTCTTTTCCCATATAGGTCATTACAGAGTACTGAGTAGAGGTCCCTGTGCTATACAGTAGGTTCTTATTAGTTATCTATTTTATACATGGTAGCATGTATGTTAATCCCAAACTCCTAATTTATCCCCCCCTTCCCCCTTGGTAACCATAAGTTTGTTTTCTACACCTGTGACTCTATTTCTGTTTTATAAATAAGTTCATTTGTACCATGTTTTTAGATTCCACATGTAAGTGATAACATATGATATTTGTCTTTCTCTGTCTACTTACTTCACTAAACAGTTTCTAATTAGAGAAGTGAGGGAATGCAGAAACAAAGGAAAAGCAGTCAACAAACAATAGTGCAGCAATAAAGCAGAGCCCTAGTTCCTCCTCACAGGATATACATAACAATCTGACATGTATCTTTTAGTTCTTCTACAGGAACTAAGGTCCGCACCCAGGTAGAGGATGGCAAGCTCAGGCTGAGGACAAGATCCCTAGAATACTACCCTTGTACCTCACCACCAACCAATCAGACACCACCAACCAATAAGAAGAAAGTCATGCAACCTACAGCCTTCCGCCCTCAATTTGCCTTTAAAAACTCTTTTCCTGAAGACCTTTGAGAAGTTCTGGTCTTTTGAGTATGAGCCACTCATACTCCTTGCTTGGCCCTTGCAATAAACTTTTCTCTGCTTCAGACTCCAATGTTTTGGCCTCATTGTGCATTGGGTACACAAACTTGGGTTTGACAACAAAAAGAGTATGCAAATAAAAATAAAAGGAAAAATAAATCAGAATGATGTTATAAGAGATATAAGAATTAAAGCTGATCAAAGGGTTTATCTAAGTGGGAAAATTTTTTAAAAGTAAGGGAGAAAGAGAAAGAGATAGTATATCCATAACAATCAGAATTAAAATTTTAGACAAATCAATATAATGGAGTGGGGATAGGTGAAGAATTTCTTCAAGGTAGTTAAGACACACCAACATATTTGTATAATAAATTTGCAGCTTTACATACAATTATCATGAAATTTTAAAAGTTGAAATCATATTAACAAGGAATTCAACCCAATTAAACAAAAAGGAAGGATTTAAGAAAGATAAAGATTAATTAAAATCAAATAAAGTGAAAAAATGGGAAAAAAAATAAAATAGATTAAAATAAGCAGGTCTTTGGAAGAATTAATAAAAAAGAACTTTATCAAAACTAATAGGAAAAAAGATGCAAAATAAAGAGCAAAAAAATAGAACTATAACCCAAACAGTATTAAAATAATATTTAAAAGTATTATGTATACATGCTGATACATTTCTGGAAAAAATATAGTATGGCAAAATTGAGGGAAGAAAAATGGAAAACATAGTCTAATAAGCATTAAGGACAATTAAAGACCTCTTCTCTAAAACACCCTCAGTCTCAGACATCTTTACAGATGAGTTCTAACAAACTTTTAATTGGAGGGTTTATTCTTATGTAGTATTTTCCAGAAATTAGAAAAAAAGAAAAAGCTGTGAAGCTCATTTTATGAAGTTAATGTTGATTCTAACACTGAATAAGGAAAATCAGAGAAAAAGGTCTATTTCACAGGCCCATTTCCGTGTGAATATAGCTGTAAAAGATCTTAAATAAAGTATTAGCTAACCAAATTCAATAGTATATATATATATATATATATATATATA
>NW_021703774.1:19047071-19104474 GCF_005190385.1 Monodon monoceros | reverse complement strand
GCAGGCAGACTCTCAACCACTGCACCACCAGGGAAGCCCAAATCCAATAGTATATATTTTTTATACACCTTTATTGGAGTATAATTGCTTTACAATGTTGTGTTTCTGCTGTACAACAAAGTGAGTCACCTATATGTATACATATATCCCCATATCCCCTCCCTCTTGAGTCTCCCTCCCACCCTTCCTATCCCACCTCTCTAGGTGGTCACAAAGCACCAAGCTGATCTCCCTGTGCTCTTCAGCTGCTTCCCACTAGCTATCTATTTTACATTTGGTGGAGTATATATGCCAATGCTACTCTCTCACTACATCCCAGCCTCCCCTTCTCCCCATGTCCTCAAGTCTGTTCTCTACATTTGCATCTGTATTCCTGCGCTCTCACTAGGTCCATCAGTACCATTTTTCTAGATTCCGTATATATGCATTAGCATACAGTATTTGTTTTTCTCTTTCTGACTTAACTTCACTCTGTATGACAGACTCTAGGTCCGTCCACCTCACTACAAATAACTCAATTTCATTCCTTTTTATATGTGCCACATCTTCTTTATCCATTCATCTGTTGTTGGGCATTTAGGTTGATTCCATGTCCTGGCTATTGTAAATAGTGCTGCAATGAACATTGGGGTACATGTATCTTTTTGAATTATGGTTTTCAGTATACTTTTAATTATATCAAGATTAGTAAAATTTATCTCATACAGGCAAGGATGGTTTAACAAGAAAAAAAATCAATAAAATTTACCATATTAATGGACTAAGCAGAAAATTCATAGGGTTACATCAATTGGTTGAGGAAAAGTATTGAATAAACTTCAATATGTATTTATGATTAAAAAAATACACCAAATTTGGAATAGAAAGAAATTTTATTCTTAAAGGTCAGGTAACATAAATATAGCAAAATTGTTATTTTATACAGAAATTTTAGAGACATTTGATCAGTAACAAGAATAGAATGCCAAATATCGTTGCTACTATTGTCAAACATCTGTAACTGAGTAGATATTTACTGTTATCACCTGCAAATTATATAATGAAATAAAAAAAGAAATGAAAGGTATAAGAATTGGAAGGGAAGAAATATAGTAGGCATTATTTACAGGAAGGTCAACTTCATGGGCATGCCACCTCTGCAGTGGCACAGGACTCCTCTCAGAAGGGCCCCATGCTTGGCTTAGTGCTCTGCCCATGGTTGAATTCTTAATAACTTCATTTATGAACTGTTAAATGAAATCTAATAGGACCATGGACCATTCATGGGATCAGAGGGGAAAGTGTGCAGTACACTCTTTCTTCCACTGCACTTGCACAGTGTTCACAATACTTCATGAGCATAGAACTCTGGTGCACCCATGATGCACAGGAGTTCAGCAACACTCATAACAAGTAAAAGGTAAGCATGTGATATTGATGACCAAGTAAGTGGAGTCCTGATAGCTGGGAGAAGACATGCTTTCAGTTCAAACGCAGAACTTACTTTAAATGCAGAAGGAAGGCAAAGATGTTCTAAGAAACATGAATGGCTAAAGAAACCTATACCTTTTTTATTCACGTTACTTGCCCGTATTAACCAAACACTTATGCTGAAAATTATGACACAGAAGAAAAGGGAAAGATATGCCAAGCCATAGCTCCCTTTCATTTCAATCCTTTCTTACCCATCCGTGAGCAGAAGGCCAAGAGTGTTGGTAGAATGCTCAGCACATATCAAGCAGTGAAATAAAAAGAGTTGAGTTGGTTCTGTGCAAATCATTTCCACTGTTCTGGTAACATATGCATGTATGAGCTATGAAAAAATGAATTGTGTAATTCTGAATACAAATTAAATGCTCTTATATTTGCATTTTAAATTGGCGTTGCACAATATGAAGATGAATGGTAAAATTCGTGCTGCTGATGAAGAATTTTAACTTCACTTTACTTAGAACAACATTCAATAGCAAAAGTAAAACACCATATGGCAAGCCAAGGGAAAGACCACTGGAAAAAACCTTACATTTTAGTACTCTTACCAGCAATTTTTTTTCCCGCTTTTTAAATAAAGGGTCCTGAATTTGCATCTTGTGCTGGGCTCTACATGTTAAATAGCTGGCCTTATTTGCAGATAATATGATCATTTACATAGAGAAAAAAAAAAAAAAAGAATAGCCAAACTCTTAGAAGTAATAAAAGCATGTGGGATATAGGATCTGTTTTTTAAGATCATTCCTCCAAACTATCAATAATCAATTAGAAAATATAAAATATTTATATTTTATAAAAATATATTATTACAAAAAGTATCCAAGATCTAACTTAACCTAAAGGACACAAAGCTTCTAGAGATAATTTCAACATCCTAATAAAGGATCTAAAGGAAAATCTGATTAGCTAGATAGTCCACGTTCTTGGGTGGATAAACAAATATTATAAAGATACCAATTCTCCCCTAATTAATCTACAAACTTAACACAATCCTCATCACAATTTCTGCTAGAGACTTTTACAGGTACTTAATAAACTTATTCTAAGAGCATATATGAAGAATAAAGGTCCATGCATAGCAAAGGCAAATTAGTCAAAAGTGAGAACTAGCTAGAGTAACAAAAAACAAAACAAACCACAGATCAATGGAACCGACTAGAAAGCTCAGAGAGAGATCCGTGTAAAACTTAATGTGATAGGAATGGCACCATAAAACAATAAGGAAAGAACAGGCTGCTTAGTAGATGATTTGGGGAAAATTTGTTCACTGTATGAAAGAAAAAAATATGAAACTTCTATTTTACATTTTATACAAATATACACTCTAGAGAGATTAAAACCTTAAATGTGAAAAGTAAAATAGCTATATTCATAGAAGATGACATCAGAACACAGCTGGCTTCATGCATGTGGGACAGGCACAGGGCCCAGTACTCAGAAGGGCCCAGGGCTAGGTTGAATGCCCTACTGTTGCCATCTTGAAATTCTTAATAATTTTTGAACAAAAGGTTCCATATTTTCATTTTGCACTGGGCTGGCAATTTATGTAGCCAATCTTGCATTAGACTCTATCTTTGTGACCTAGAGGTGGGGAAGGACTTCTTATAAAAAGCCCAGATTATAAGGCAAAAGTTGATTTTTGCCCAATAAAGAATAACATAGATAAAGTAATCAGACATCGTGACAGATTGGGAGAAGTTATTTGTAAGGTCTAAAACAGACAGGACACTCATACCTAGAATGTACAAGGTAGATGGTAGCCACCTACCTTAATTAAGTCTTTCTAAACTTTCAACTTAGTTTTCATAGAAACAATAATTCTGTTTTATATTATTGTTTGTGATTGGCTTACATACTATTCAATTAAATTACCTAATTCCAATAACAATTACAACTGACAAACAAGTTTGGGAATTATCATGCAAGTCTTGCATTCAGCTGGTAAGAGCAACAGTGAGAGGGCTTTCTGAAGAGTGACTCACCACCTAGAAGCTCAGCATGCTTTGGGATTCAGAAATTAGGTTTTATGGAGGGACTAGAGTGTCAGTTAATCCCATGAGTCAGTTAAGGGGAAGTCACTTAATACTGTTTTAATTATAGATCAAAAAATTATTAGATTTCTAAAAGATTGTGCTGGTTCCCAAAACTTCTGCTTAGAGAATTTGACTTGTTTTTAATTTTCCAAGAGTCTTTTGACTCCCAGGAGATTACATTAGACTCTGGGTCCCATGGTCAGTGTCAATTACATGGCTTCCATAGAGCATAACAGCCCACAAAAACATCTAATGGTGCATTTGAACTGTTTTCCTGCATGAAGATATGCACTTAAAGCCAACTATTAATTTGTTCAGTCAGCATCACTCATGTCCTATGAGCTATGCTCCATAGGAATGTGTCTAGCAAATTACAATTATGCAAAAAAAAAAAGAATTGAGCATTGCCTAAAGAACAGTTTTCCTTCCTTAGAAGGAAATATTTTTAACAATGTCACACACACACACACACACACACACACACACACAGGTAATTACTTTGGTTAAAAAGTATGCAAAAGTCTCTTTTGGAAGTTATGCATGGATAAGAATGCTTTGTGGAAATACTGGCTGACTCAATGCTTTTTATTTTTCCAATCAACAAGTTGTCTCTTGACAAATGTCATTTTGGTGGCCTCTCATGCATTATCCTGTTCTTATTGCCAGTGAGAATGCTTCTGAAGTTTCACTTTGTAGTTTGATGTTTACAGGAGTTTCCTGGAAATTATCCTTTATCAAAGTAATGATGATTTCTTTATATTCTTATTAGGAATTTTTTTCAGGTAGGCATTGGGGTTTCTATTAAGGTTATTATGTATTTTCATGTCTTTTAATCTAGAAACATAAAAACATTGCATTATGCTCAGTTTTTCCTATGTTGAGTCGTTCTTGCACAATGTATTACTATTTTTTTACAAGCTGCCTGAATTTACTTGCATATATTTATTTATGATATTTACATCTGTGGCCATGAGTGACATTTATCAATTAGCTTTTTGATACTCTCCTTTTCAGTTGTAGTGTCAGAATTATGCTAGTCTTGAAAAATCAGTTGGAAAATGTTCCATATTTTTATATGCTCTAAAAGTGTTTAAACAGAGAAATGACATGTTTCTTTAAGCTTAATAGAACATGCCAGGAAAATCACTTCAAATTTTTCTATAAAGATAGATAATTACTTAAAATTCTTTTATGATTATTGCTCTCTGTTGTTCTTTGCAGGTTTTATATGTATTCTGGAGTCAGTTTTTTTGCTTTATATTTTTCTAGAGTCATCCATTTCATCTACATTCCAAATTCAATGATGAAAAAGTGGTAAGTAGGGGAATTCTCTGGTGGTCCAGTGGTTAGAGCTCTGCACTCCCACTACAGGGAGCACAGTTTGATCCCTGGTCAGGGAACTACGATCATGCATGCTGCATGGTCTGGCCAAAAAAAAAAAAAGAAAAAAAAAGTGATAAGTATATTCTCTAATTCTGAAATCTTTTTGTATCTGTTTTCTCTTCTTCATTGATTTATAATGCGATTTGTGGTTTTTTTTAACTTTAAATAGCTAAATATTTATCTATTTTATTGACCTTTTAAAGAAAAATGATTTTTGTTTAATTGAAGTTTGTGTTATTTTTTATTAATTTCATAGTTTTATATATATTCCATTAATTTCTGCTTGATCTTTATTAGCCCCTTTCATTTATTTTTTATATTTTTTTAACATTTTTAATTGGATGCTTATTTTATTTATATTCTTTCTTGTTTTCTAGAAAAATGTACTTAAATAATACAATCATTTGAGTACTGGTTTACATTTGAGTTCTGTTATATTTTAATGTAGTAATTTGATTTTTATATATTTCTAAATGGTCTGTAACTCTACTATGATTTCTTCTTAAACCCTCATTTTTTCAGAAGAGTATTTTATTAATTTCTAAGTGGATATAATATTTGGCTTTTTTTCAATATCTCGTTTTATTGCATTATAATTAGAGAATATTCACCTATTGATTTTTATTTATAGAACTTATTAGTGTTTTTCATAGCTAATATAGAACCAGTTCTTCCTGTCT
Organism: Monodon monoceros; assembly: GCF_005190385.1. NCBI lineage: Eukaryota > Metazoa > Chordata > Mammalia > Artiodactyla > Monodontidae > Monodon > Monodon monoceros. The sequence continues at coordinate 19,098,908 of NW_021703774.1, read as the reverse complement.
ATTTGAGAAAAATCTGTTTTCTTGTTCCTTGGTAAGTTATATACATGTATATGTAACCAATATTGTTAATTTGATTTTTAAATTTATACCCTTAGCTATGACCATTTAATCTATCAATTTCTGAGACATTGATAAAGCAACTCACCATCACTGTATTGCTGAATTTCTCCTTTTATTTCCAGCAGATCTTGCTTTATCCATTTTGATGTTGTTTTGGTGGATTGTTCTTGCCTAAGGGCCTTTGCACTTGTGTATACATTGTGTATAGAGAATACATTATGCTGTTTATTCTGCCTAGGAACACTTTCCCACCCATCTCACCCCTAATATTCACATGACTAGCTCACTCCATTCAGGTCACCTCTTCAGAAAGGCATTCCTGATTAACTACTAAAGTAGAAGCCCCCATCATTTTTAGTCTCCTTGATCTCCTTTATTATTATTATAGCTCTAACCACTACCAATTATATTTATACATTCATAAATTTATTTTTGTCTTCTTTCACTAGAATATAAGGTTCTTGAAGGCAGCAAATGTGTTTGTCTAGATCAGTGTTATATTCCCAACATTTTGACAATGGCTGGCACATTGTAGATGTTCAAAAAGTAAATGTAGGTGTTAACTAATAAATAAGTGAATGGATGTACACTTTTCTCATAAGAATTCTGTTTAACTCATTTAAAGATTTTTTGTTTGAGTTTTATTTTGTCTACTATTAATAGTTTTAACATTTGCCTGTGTATCATTTATATTCATATTCAAAATTTTAGTAACATTTTGTTTCACCTAGACCAGCAGCATCTATCTGGTTTTTGCATCTTCACTCAGTTTAGGAAACTGTGTTTTAACATGGAAATGTAACCTGCTCATGTTTATTGTGATTACTGATATATTTGGACTTATTGCTGTCATTTGAAGTTGTCTATTACTATTTTTCCCACCATTTGTAGTCTTAATTAATAGCTGACATGTATGGATACTTTACAATGTACAATGTACTAATCCATATTACAACGATTTGGGGTTTTTATATCATTTAATGTTTAAAATAACGCTATGATTTACGTTGCAAATGAAGAAAGGCTTAGTAATGTTCAATAACTTGTTCAAGGTCCCATAACTGCTAAATTGCCAAACCAGGGCTTGGATATTAGCAATGTATCTCTAGAGACCATGACCTTAACCTCCAGGTTATGCTACTTCTCTTGTCTGAGTTTTCTTTTTCTTTTTTTCTCTTTCTCTTGTAAATGATTTGAACCTTACACCTTTTATTTGTATACCCCTAATGATAATATGTAAATTTTGATCAATCATATTTCAACATATTTTCAAACAAAATGGATAATTACTCAGCATCTACAACCCATCCCTCCTAAAATATATGAGACTATCAGCATGCTTTCTCCATTGCTCCTATGCTTAAAGTTTTGTTGACATAATCTAGAATTTTTATTTCAGGTTGTCTTATTGTTATTAATTTTATTCTTCATTATGTTTTTTCAGACTGCTGACCAATAACTTCTGCCCTACATTCTGGACAATTTTGTCCACTTACTTTCTCTATAACTAATATTCTTCATCCATGTCCACTCTGTTACTTGACCCCTTTCATTTAATTTTTGGAAACTGATTGCAGGACCACTAATGCTTTAATTTCCTAAATATTTTTTTCTTCTCTGATTTTTTTCTCTGTCGTAGCCATCTGTTCTTTGTTTGAATGAAATATTTTTTTTTAATTTTCCCAAAGTTACTTGGTAGAATTTTTTTCTAGTTTTCTCCTTTCTTATGCAAGATTTCTATTTCCTCCAATACCAGTTATGTTTCTTCATTGTGTCTTGCTTAAATGCTGTACATTGTTCTCAAGTAATTTTTCACTGTGCATTCAGATTTATGACTAAGATAATTAGTATTGATAGCTGCTATGGGTTTTCTCTGCCTGTGGAAGTTTGTTTTACCAACCTGTATAAGGGAAAGAAGACTTTAGCCTTTGTGTAAATGGGTAGGTAGCTAATAAGCAGGCTTCCCTTTAGGTGCATGAATGAGGAGCAGGAAATCCCCAATAACCAAAATGAAAAAGATTTTCCTTGAAGAGTGTAGTGTTTTATGGAGTATTTCACTCCTGAATATGATTGAGTTTCCTTTTGTTATCCTCTGTATCATTTTGGATTTCTAAAGTTAACTCAAGATCTGCACTACTTTTTCCCCGAGTGCTTCCAGTAAGGCGTCTCCAGATGATACATGATATTAATCATCATGATGAAATAACTTTTGAGCATTTTCTCTAGAACATATGTTAAGTGCTTTATTTGGATTATCTCCCTTTAGTCTCAAAACCACTCCGTGAAGTTTGTGCTTTTATTGCCCATGTTTCACAGATAATGAGACCAAAGCTAAGAGTGATAATGAAACCCATGAAGATTAATGACCTTGTCCAAGGTTACATACCTAGTAAAGGATGGAGCAAAGATGTCGATCCAGACAGGCTGACTTAAACATAGGTAAATACTTCCTCTCTCTGATATGCTGCCACTTTTCTCTAAAATAGTGTGGAAAATGGAACCCTCTTTAACCTTTGATTGGGTCATGAAGCTTAGAGGAAAATTCCAGAAAATAAAAATCTGGATGAAACAAAGGAATGGATTATAAGAAGGTGTGCCTTATGCGTTGAGGCATGGAATTCTAATATCTGCAAAGGCCGACTTTTCCTAATGGCTTACCCAGGCCACACTTTGGAGATTTAAGGGTCTGTGATAGCTCAGTTTCAGGCTGTTGTTATGATTTATAGCCAGGATTCGGCCCAGTCCATAGCAGTCATGTGCCATTCTGTTTAGACTTGAGTGCTCAAAAGATTGCCTCTTGTCATTTCAACCCCAGTTTAATAGGAAACACAAGCCACCCTTGAGATGACAAACCTATTGACTGGTTGGATGTTCGACACCTCAGCTCTGCAGAACTTGAGCTTTCTATTTTTAGAGTTTAGCGCAGCTGAAGACATGCTGGGTGAGCTTTGTTTAAGGCTTCCTGCCAGACTTGCCTTGCCACACAAACCAGGCAAAGAGGCAACACAGCAGGCCAATTAGCCAACAGCTGTCTGTCAACTGAATAAATGAGGTGAGTAGACAGCAAAAGGCTGCTTTGCCACAGACAGTAAGCAGAACACAAGGATTAACTCTTCTGGTCTTAGAGCTCTATAGGGTAACCTGCCATTTATTCTATCAGACTCCTTGATTTTTATTAGAGGAACTTGATGAAACTACCTTTGGCAAAGTAAAGAGATCTCACCTTAATTGCTATAGAGAAAAATCTGTTTTCCAGGTTATCACAAGATAATGCTACCATGAACCTGCTATTAAGACTGTGGTTGTGAGAAATGATTTTTATCAAGAGATGCCTTAAAATTGTATAATATTATAAAACAGAACGCTTTAAGAGCATAAACTCCACAATCTGTCTGTGCTGATTATCTCAACTCCCTTCTCCCTAGTTCTGTGGTTTTGAACAAATTACCTGACCATTCTAGTTTGTTTCCTAGTTGGTAGATGGGAATAACAATTCCCACTTAATGGACTTGCTTTAAGGATTAAATCAGATAGTCCATGTAAAGTGCTTAGAACAATGCCTGGCATAGAGGAGGAGCTTAGTGGAGGTTGATTGTTGTTATTACATATTCTGAATTTTAACCACGTATAGAATCAAAAAGGTAGTGTGTATTGTCATCACAGTTTTTACAAATAATTTAACTAAGGAAGAGGAAGTAACAGGATCAAGTTCATACATCTTGTGTTTAACTGAACCAGGACTCAATCCTCAGCTGTTTGATTCTAAAGTCTTGGAATTTTTTCATAAGCTTTACTGAAATTTATTCCTTGTAGAACAGCTTTACTGACTTGTTCTTTGGAATTATGCCAAATACCCACAAGAAAGAATATAATGAGACAGACTCATTACATCTGTGATTGGAGCTATTAAAGGGATCGTGTTAGGACTATTGTCTACCATATCACGCAGCAGTTTATGCATTCATGGGAGAAATTCCTTGGGAATCAGTTTTCGATAAAATTGTGCTCTTTCTGAGTATGTGGTTTGTTTTATTTTTCTTACAGAGAACTGTGACTAATCATGATCTTTCTTTGTTTTGGCTGGTAAGAAGCTTAGAGTCAAATTTGTTGCCTTTCTCTAGTACTTCCAAGTACTAATCTTATTCCAGATTTGTAATATGCCTTTTCTTATTTCCCATTAGCTCTCATTCCCTTGATAATATATTTTATCCCATTGAACAGTGTATATTTTTATACACTTCTATAGTGCCTTTTTGGAATAAACCAAAAAATGAATGTATAAAAAATTCTAAAAATACATTTCAATATATGTTCATCTCATTTCTTGGGTTTGATCTTTGCTAGTCCTGTTGGGTCAGATGCCATTATTTTCCCAGGGTTAGAAAAGCCCTACTGGAACATGTGAACACAGTTACTTGGATCTTCATAATATCTACTGTGGTAATAACAAGCAGAGGTTAGACTGATTTAAACTACCAAAATTTATGAAAATAAAAAAATTTCATAACAAACCATATGCTAATTTATTTCATACACAAATGATTGAATGCTAGGCATAGAAAAATCAAAGGTAAGGAACCAGAAGAGGAAGCAATTACATCAACTTATGAACAACCCTCTCTGTTCATTCAAGGCTGGTTCAGTTTCCCCTTCACTGTGCTCTCTGCTATCTTCGTATTTATTACACTACAATGTAATATGGATTGTTTCTTGGTTTTTATTACTTTCCTATGGCCCAGGATCGTGCCATAGTGATAGATAGAGATGATAGATATACATAATACAGATTCAATAGATGTTCCTTGAATGAATGAATCAGGGGTGCAGAGGAAAGATACTCAACAGAGTGGGGTAGGTGGGAGACTTGGAGGACTTCTGTCTTAATAGATGCATGTACACTGTGTCTATTAAGTAAAAATATGTAAGCCCAGACAATGAAGAAGAGGGAGGAAATTCTAAGCAGAGGAAATGGTGTGTGCAAAGTCACAAAGGTGTAGAAAGCATGATGTGCTGTGGGAATTGCAAATATTTCAATTTGTCTCCAGTCTGGGTTAAGAGAGACTAGAAGAGATGAACTTGGAATGTGAATTTTATCTTGTGCCTTATGGAGAGTCATTGATGTATTTTAGGTAGGGGAAGGGGCAAGTTATAAGATGATCCCATATGTGTTTTAGAGAGATTACTTTGACTACAGTGAAGACTGTGGATTGATGGCAGACATTTAGGAGGCTATTACATCAATCCAGGAGAGAAATGATGAAGCTTTTAATTAATTAGGATGTGGGAGTTGTGATGGAGAGGACAGTTATAGGACGGTTATACTTGAGAGGCTTTAAGGTGGTAGAACCAACAGACTTAGTGATCAATTGCATAGGGAGAATGTGGGAGGGGGAAGAGTCTGTAATGCTTCCCACATTTCTATATTGGTTAACAGGATGGATGTTGGTGTCATTTTCCCAAACAAAAAATTAAAAAAAGAAGGTGAGGGGATGGTGATTAAGTGAACTCTGGACACATTACATTTGTGATGCCATGGGTAAAGCCAAATAAAGCAGGCTTTTAGACCCAAAGATCCAGAGCTCCAAAGATTGATTTGCCTAGACACTGCATAACTTGGAAGGTACCAGTGTATAGCTGATTGCTGAAGGCATGAGCAGAATGTGTTTTCCAAGCAGATTAGAAAAGCATAGAGGATAAAATACTGTGAGACATTGACCTTTGGGAGATGAGCAGAAAAAGAGGATCCAATGAAGAAGGCTAAGAAAAGAGAGCAAAAGGGAAAAATTAGTGAGATCTCAAGACAAGGGAGGAAAAATTATCAAGAAATCAGGAGAGTCTGGCACTTCTAACAATTGGACAGACTAGATATCCTGAACAATCCTCCTTCTGAAAAAAAATGCTGGACAAAATTTTAAAAATATTTTCAAATGAATTGCTGAACTGATAAGTAAGGAAACCTTAAAAGCAAAAATTGTAATGCAGGCATGGATCCAGAGAAGCAAGCTGGCACTGAGGCCCACTTTCTCAGAGAAATAATTATTGAACTCCAGAGACCTTGAGCTTTAATTTTGATATCCATGTAGGGTACACAAAGTAGGAGACAATAGAGGAAGAGTCTAATAGGAGATGCTGTAGAAATATGAGGATCCTAAGAGAAGACTGAAAATAAATAAATCAGCCCAACAGAGGAGGAACACCAAGAATCTCGCCTAGTTTGAGTTGCTTCTCTTCAGTAAGAAGGGGGAAAATATATCACCCTGAGAAAAAATGTTTATCCTAAGAATTCAGAATTGCAAACTAGACCTTACAATGTTTGAATATAAAATCATAGTAAGACAAAAAAAGAAAAACCACAAAATACTAAAACACAAAGTAAACATTACACTGAAATAATAATCAACAGAAATAGCGAGATTTCTCTCACGTTAACAAAGATTATATATTCTAAAATTATCAAGCAAAGAGCAACAACAAACTGTTTAATGTATTAAGGAAATAAAAGAGTGCATTAAAAATACAACAAAAAGGGGGTTTCCCTGGTGGCACAGTGGTTGAGAGTCCGCCTGCCGATGCAGGGGACACAGGTTCGTGCCCTGGTCCGGGATAATCCCACATGCCACAGAGCGGCTAGACCCGTGAGCCGTGGCTGCTGAGCCTGCGCATCCGGAGCCTGTGCTCCGCAATGGGAGAGGCCACAACAGTGAGAGGCCCGTGTGACGCCAAAAAAAAAAGAAAACACAATAAAAATTCCAAACTATTACTGATCAAATTTATGGAAGGGGACAAGAGACAGAAAGAGAGGTAATATTTGAAGATATTATGGCTAAAATTTTAAAGAATTGATTAAAGAAACCAATCTTTAACTCCAGGCAACCTACAAATTTCAAGCAGAATGTGTTTTAAGACACAGTAGTGATATGCAATGTACCAAAGACAAAGACAACATCTTAAAAGTAGACAGGGAGAAAAGAACATTCATAAAGAAAGAGGAAGACCGACATGTGAATTCTCAGTAAAAACAGACAGTAAAATAATATACTCAGTGTACTGAGAAAACAAAGCTGTCATTCTAGGGTTGTTTATTCTCTTTCAAGAATAAGAACAAAATATGAAATTTTCAGATAAGCAAACTAATAGTTTGCCATCAACAGGGCTACATTTAGGAAACTTCTAAAATATGTACTTCATAAAGGAGAAAGAATTGGCTCCAGATGGAAGGCATGAGATTAAAAAAAAAAAATGTACAAAGAAACTGATAAGTATGTGGGTAAACATAAATCATTTATTCTTTAAAACCAACACTAATATATATTTATAGGTTAAAAAAGATAAAACTGAAATAAAGGACCAAAAGATGTATACCAATTTGAAGAGACTGATTTGAGTGTTCTTAGATCATTCTATTATCTAAAGAGAGGTAACAACACTGATTACATTTACAGTTCATTAAATACATATGTTAAGTGCCTAGAGAACCTCTAAAGCACTTTAAAATTTTTACTTTATCTTTTTAAATTATTTGTACTTTGACAGGACACTTTACATTATTTCTGGAACAATGTAGATAATACATACATAAACCAATAAATATAAGAGACTTAAAAATAAGAGACTGACCAATAGTGTTAAATGCACATGTATGTCAAGTAAATTAAAGACTAAAGTTCTCCTTAAATTTGGAGACTAGAAGATTCTTGGACAGCTATAAACCTTGAAGGAAGGAGTGTCAATGCTGTGGTGAGGGTGGATATTTGACTATGTGAGGAGGCAATTGTAGGTAAGGAAATAGAGTAAGTGTCAATCATTTTTAAAAAGAATTTTGGCTATAAAATGAAAATGAAATAGAAAAGTGACTGGAGGTTTATTCAGGATCAAGAAGAACTTTAAGTTTAGAGAGATTTGAGTTTATTTATAGGTAAAAAGCAACAACCAGTTGATTGGCATTAGTTGAAGATGGAAAAAGAAAAATAATTGAAGGATCCATGTTCCCAGACCATGATGCAGAGTACAGGTAGAAAGGATGGGCCAGAAAGATGACACCCCTCTGTTAATACAAGGATACAAGGAAAATACTAAAACAGATAGACTCAGAAATGAAAGGGGAGATATTACAAATCATAGCACAGAAATACAAAGGATCATAAGAGACTTCTGTGAATAATCATATAACAACAAATTTGACAACCTAGAAGAAATGGATTAATTCCTAGAAATATACAATCTTCCAACACTGATAAAGAATGATAAAGAAATAGAAAATATGAACAATTTGCTAGTGAAAAGATTGAATCAGTAATCAAAAACCTCACAACAAACAAAAGTCCAGGACCAGATGTCTTCCCTGGTGAATTCTACCAAACATTCAAAGAAGAATTAATACTAATCATTCTCAAGCTCTTCCAAAAAACAGAAGAGGGAATGCTTCCCAACTCATTTTATAAGACCAGCATTACCCTGACACCAGAACAAAACAGGGATGCCATTAGAAAAGAAAATTACAGGACAATATCCCTGATAAATATAGATGCAAAAACCATTAACAAAATATTAGCAAACCATGTTCAACAATACCTTAACAAGTTCATACACCATGATCAAGTGGGATTTATTCTAGGGATACAAGGATGGTTCAACACCCACAAATTAATCAATGTGATACACCATATTAATAAAATGAAGAATTAAAAAGTCTATAATCATCTCAACAGATGCAGAAGAAATATTTGACAAAATTCAACATCGTTTTTTGATAAAAACTCTCAACAAAGTGAGTATAGAGGAAACATACCTCAATATAACAAAGGTTGTATATGACAAGCCCATAGATAATACCATACTCAATGGTGAAAAGCTGAAAGTTTTCTTCTAAGATCAGGAGCAAGACAAGAATGCCCACTCTCACCACTTTTATTCAGCATAGTATTGGAAGTCCTAGCCAGAGCAATCAGGCAAGACAACGAAATAAAAGGCATCCAAACTGGAAAGGAAGAATAAAACTGTTACTATTTGCAGATGGCATAATATTATATATAGAAAACCCTAAAAACCCCACCAAAAAACTGTTAGAACTAATAAATGAATTCAGTAAAGTTGCAAGATGCAAAATCAATGTAAAATTTTTGTTGTGTTTCTATAAAGTAGTAATGAACTATCCAAAAGAGATTAAGAAGTCTATCCCATTTATAATTGCATCAAAAAATAAAATGCCTAGAAAGAAATTTAACCAGGAAAGATCTATACACTGAAAACTATGGTATTAATGAAAGAAATTGAAGAAGACACAAATAAATGGAAAGACATTCCATGCTCATGGATTGGAAGAATTAATATTGTTTAATGTACATACTACCCAAAGCAATCTATAGATTCAATGTAATCCATATTAAAATTCAGTTTTTCACAGAAATAGAGAAAACAAACCTAAAATTTGTGTAGAACCACAAGACTCCAGATAGTCAAAGCATTCTTGAGAAAGAAGAACAAAGCCGATTTCAAACTATATTACTAAGCTATCATAATCAAAACAGTACAGTATTGGCATAAAAACAGACACATAGATCAATGGAACAAAATAGACAGCCCAGAAACAAACCCACACTTATATGGTCAATTAATATACAACAAAGAAGTCAAGAATATTCAATGTGGAAAGGACAGCATCTTTAATAAGTGTTGCTAGAAAAACTGAACAGTCACATGTAAAACAATGAAACTGGTCCACACACAAAAATTAACTCAAAGTTAATTAAGGACTTGAATGTAAGACCTGAAACCACAAAACTCCTAGAAGAAAATATAGGTGCCAAACTCCTTGCATAGGTCTCAGTGATGATTTTTTAAAAATCTGACAACAAATGCAATATAACAAAAGCAAAAGTAAACAAGCAGGACTCTATCAAACTAAAAAGCTTCTGCACACCAACCATCAACAAAATGTAAAGTCAACCTACTGAATGGGAGTAAATATTTGCAAATCATATAGCTGATAAGGGATTGATATCCATGATATGTAAATAACTCATACAACTCAATAGCAAGAAAACAATCCAATTAAAAAATAAGCAAAGGACCTGAATAGACATGTCTCCAAAGAAGACATAAAGATGGCCAACAGGCACATGAAAAGATGCTCATCACAATCATCAAGAAATGCAAATCAAATCACAATCAGATATCACCTTATACTCCTTAGAATGGCTATTATCAAAAAGACAACTAATAACAAGTTTTGGTGAGGATGTGGAGAAAAGGGGACCCTTGTGCACTATTGATGGGAATGTAAATTGGTATAGCAACTATTGAAAACATTATCGAGTTTCCTCCAAAAATTAAAAATAGAGCTAGCAATCATAGATCACATGATCTAGCAATTCCACTTCTGGGTATTTAACTAAAGAAAACAAAAATGTTAACTTGAGAATATATATGCTCCCCGTCCCCATTTTCTGAAGAAATATATGTATATATATTGCTAGCTTGGGGTCAGAAGTACGAGGAAGTTGAGTAGGAGTAGAGGGACTTTAATAGTGAAGCTAATGAAATTTCAGGTTCAGGGCCTCTGATATGCATGCCTGCGAAGACCACAGAGTATTCACATGGTCATAGGTTTTCTTATTTTACAAAAGTAAAATATTTAATTAGTTAAGGCCAATCCCTTTTTCTACTCTATCTTGGTCTGTAACACTTCCCCTCTTGTCAGGTCACAGGCATATTTGTGATCCAACTTAGAGGAAGTCGAGTAAAGTGTTAGGTTTAGTAGAAAACACTTATGTGATTCACAGACACTGCAACATATAGTTAAGTTACAGTTATATAGTTAATTCCAGGGTAGGATTGGCTTTCAGAAAATCCCGACCGCACCTTATCACCTGAACTGTGATACAGATTCAGGGCCAAGAGTCCTCCTGGGGTGTGCATGTATCCTAGAATTCCTGGCACCTAAAGGATATGGGAAGTGATTAATGACTGTTGACAATTGGGAGAGCATTAAAGATTAGTCATTGCACAAGGAAACCTGAAACACCAAGAAATCTTAAAGCTCATAAATGAAAGAAGCTTGATAGAAATTTCCCCCAATTTGACAAAAATCCTAAAATTTACATGACATTACCATAAGTTACACACAGTGAATGTGATTCTACCTGCCAGCAGCTCACTACTTTATTTTCTCTTCTGATATACTTGTGCCTGCATAATTATGTATTGAAATTGTTTTATTTTAAATGTTTCTCTTTTATTATAGTTAGGACATTATACTGATTTTTTAAAAATTATGTGTTATCTAAAAAAAAAGGGTACAAATGAACTTATCTACAAAACAGAAATAGAGTTACAGATGTAGAAAACAAACTTATATAGGTTACCAAGGGGTGGGGGGGAGGGATAAATTGGGAGATTGGGGCTGACATATACACACTACTATATATAAAATAGATAACTAATAAGGACCTACTGTATAGCACAGGGAACTCTACTCAGTACTCTGTAATGACCTATATGGGAAAAGAATCTAAACAAGAGTGGATATATATACATGTATAACTGATTCACTTGGCTGACATGAACACATTGTAAATCAACTATATTCCAATAAAAACTTTTTAAAATTATGTGTTCAGATAGGTTATATTATTTATGATGATTTCAGGATAATGAACAGGATCTGGTGGAATATTTGCCATAGAACGAAGCATTGATTCTCATCAGGTTGAGAGCCACTGGTCCAGGCCAACCAAGCACCTGGGGCTTAGATTCAATTCTTGGGATTCTGCTCTGTGTCTTTTCACCTTCACATGTGCCTCCTTCAACTTATGACCTTCAACCATCCTCACCATCTTGGGGAGGGCAAGGTTATGTACAGAGGTCTGCCTCAGGGCATTCTAGCCCTTTCTTCCAGACATAAATTTCCCTCAAACCACTTTTCTCTCACTCTTTCTCTTCCTCAAAGACATCAGTTTGTTTCTGCCCCAGGACTTTTGCACATTCTCCTCCCCAGATTTTTGCATGTCTAGTATCTTCTTGTTTTCAGTTCCCACATTTAATATCACTCTCAGAAAGGCCTTCTGAGTGCCCTATTTAAAGCTGCCCCCACATATTCTCCATTACATGATCCTGTTCTGGCTCCTTCATCACACTTACCACTCTTTAAAATTAATTTGTTCATTCACTTACCTTTTTAGTGACCTATCCCTCCCACTGAAATGCAACCTCTATGACGGCAGGGAGCCAGTTTGTCATTTTCAGCTCTGTATTGCTAGCAACTACACAATATCTGGCTCATAATAAATGTTCAACAACAAATAGGTCTTGAGTGAATTAATGAACCCATGTGTGTTAGTCTGCTTGAGGCCCTAACAAAATACCACAGACTGGGTGGTTTAAACAGTAGAAGGAAGTTCAAGATCAAGGTGCTGGCAGGGTTGGTTTCACATGAGGCCTCTCTCCTTGGCTTGCAGATGGCCACCCTCTGGATGACTCTTCATGTGGTCATCCCTCTGTACACATGCATCCCTAGTGTCCCTCAGTCTGTGTCCCAATTCCCTCTTCTCATAAGGACACCAATCATATTGCATTAGGGCCAATGGCACACCTTAATGGCCTCATTCTAACTTATCCTCTTCCAACCTTACCTCCAAACACAGTTTCATTCTCATGTGCTGGGGGTTGTGACCTCCACATATGAATTTGGGGGGCACACAATTCAGTCCATAACACCAAGAGTGGCCCCCTCCCTCTCTTTATTGAACTTTCAGTGTGTGAGGCACAAATCACTCCAACCTCAGGAAGCCTTTAGCAAACAGTCTGGGCCAGCTAGTCATCAAGTGTTTCCACGTTCCTAGGACGAGAGCAATGTAGCCTTTAGGTAGTTTCTAATTCACCTGAAGCACGGCTAGAAGGGGTTTTGTAGAGACGGTTCTAAAGCATAATAAGGAGCACCACCCCTCCATTCAACGGTTGTCTCCTGGGCTGGAATCTATAGATCTTTGCCCCTGGGTGTCTTCCTGTGTGCTTGACCATCTAGTGATAAGTTGTGAGGGGCCACACACTGTAGAGAGCTGCCCGTGGCAGGGAGGTCTGGCTGGCAGTGTGCAGTCAGCCTGCACCGTCTGCAGCTGTCTGGGGATCAGATTTCCAAATCACCTGCTCTGGCCCAGGCTGCAGGAACTGAGCTGTCAGATAATGCCTGGTAATTACGCCAGACTCATCTACACCTTCCCTGTCTATGTCCTAATTGAGGTTTAATGGCTTTGGTCACAGGAGGGGGCTTTTCCTGCCTTTCTAGACTTAGAGTCTTTCATCTGAGCATCAAGCCAATTAGTTTAGAATCTGGGGTAACTGACAGAAGTCAGACCTGACTGCGTGGAATTCCCAGGCCAGACAAGTCTCTTTGGTTGCTGTTGGTAGTGTGCATGTGTATTTTTAATGTAACTGGGATGCAATTTAGCAGATAAGGACAGAGGTGGAGATGGGAGAAGTCGGAGCATATGAGGCATTTATGATTTATGCTGCACATGACCTTTATTTACACCTTCTGTTTCTGTCTTAAAATGCTTCTTCTACTTTGTAGGCAATACAGTTCATTATATAAAATTGAGTATGACTCATTTGAGTGTCCGATTTTATCATTTCAGCATAATTTAGAATCCATTTAGAGATAAAATTCAGACACCTAATTATCACGCTGAGTGGGGTTTCCTCTTGAAATTATTTATCTTCATTATTCCAACCCCTTGCCTTTCCCTTTTGCCACTCTGTCCTCTGCTGCCCAGTCACAAATCCCAGCAAAGGCAGTCCAGCTAAGCATGTTCCTTGAAACTAGATGAACTGGACCCAAGACTAGGAGGCACCAAACTCTAACTAAAAGGCCTGGAGACAGAAACCATGATCTCCTAAGTTTTCTTACCTGCAAACCAGGAACACCTGTGGAAATACTAGGCCTCCTAGAACTTTTGGAGTGTGATGAATGGAGTCATTGGCAAGAACACATTAGAGGTTCACACTAGTCTACTGGACCCCCTTTTTTTGGGGTTGGGTTGGATCCACCCCAGAGACAAGCAACAGCTTGGGAGATGGATTATTTCTGGGTAAAGTGATGCCCTGAAGCCAGCTCCAGATGAGATTTTAGTTCTGCTGTAGGCTCTGGAACTCACAATGTGGTTAATTAAGCAGCCCCTAAAATAGTCTCACCAAGAATGAGATGGTTATCACCCATGGAACTTGGCTGGAGCAACTGGTTAGCTCAGGTTTTCCTTAAAGTATGAAACAGAAGATTATAACCCTCAGAAATACTGTTTTGAGAATGGGGAGGTATGCATGCTTATTGAATTATTGGGTGATGTTCCAGTACTCAATAGAAAAAGGAAGAGGTGGGTGGGCTTTGGAAAGCTTGTGAATGAGTGTGTCCTCTGCTGATTCATATGTTTCAAATTTGAGCCCAAAGTGGCTGTCTCATGGGTCATATTAGAGGAGGAAAGTAACAAACACACATGGGTTTCTTTTTTATTATTCAGACATAGATGAGTGAAAAACCATAAGGATCATATATTTAATACTTGAAAAGACCATTCCAATCAATCAACCTGTAAGTATTTCCTAATCTATTCAAATATACTTGGGGTGTTACAGAGCAAATGAAGAAGGATAACACACAGTGCCTGCCATCAATGTGAGGCAGAGGAGAAAAGAGCAGTGTGATAGAAAAAATAGCACAAATTACAGAACCAGCCTAGGGTCAATTATGTGTTGAATTATATAATTTTCAGCGAAAGTACTCTAGCGAGTTCAAGAGGAAGAGAGAGAGGACAATAATTACTAATACGTATTGACTGATTCCTACATGTCAAGCAGTTTGTAAATACCTGGCAGGCATTAACTTACATTATTAACCCTCACAACTCTCTATAAAGTGGAGGCTATCATCATATCCATTTTACAAATGAGGTACTGGTACATAAAGAAGTTAAATAACTTCTACAAGGTACACACTTAATGAATGACTTATTCCTTTTCTTTCTTGAAATAATTCAGTCATACAAAAAGATATAAAGAACTATGTTTAAAAAAATACTTGTATATCCATCGTCCAGCTTGAGACCTGTTACTGATAGATGAAGTCTGCTAGACACCTCCTCCCTAATCACACCTCTTCTTCCTCTTCCTAGAATTAACCACACTCCCAAATGTAGAGTTCAGATTCTTAACTACTACCTTAAACTATATCCCAAAGAAATCAGCAAGGATGCTAGCCCTCAAAGATGCCATGGAAGTGGTTCAATTGAATAATGACTGGGGTTTGGATCAGCAAAGAGAAGGGACTTTGGGGCCAGAAGAAAGCATGATGAAGGACCAGAAGGTTGGATTAGGGAAAGGAGATGTGGTACAGGCTTGACTAGAGGAGAGGGGACACATTGGCAAGTGCTCAGAATTACAGCTTTTGTAGAAGATATAAAGTCAGATCATGAATGGACTCAATCAAAGCATATGTATTACACAGGAAAAAATGATAGAGCAAAATGAGGGAGTCATGAGTAAATTATGCTTCCCCACACTTCACCAGCCAATCACATCATTCTTGTTTAGCACTATACAGAAGGCCTTGCTCAGGGCCTGACATACAGAAGATGTTCAACAAATGTTTGTTCCATCAAAGATTACTTAATGAATTTCTAGAAAGCCTGTGTGTTCCTCTGGTTCATCAAAGTTGCCAGATGTGAAAGAGAGAGAGAGGGAGGGAGAAAGAGGAGAGGAGAAGAGGGGAGGGGAGAGGAGGGGATGGTAGAGGAGGAGAGGAGACTTGCATTATTGGATGTGAGGAAATTTATTGGACAGTTGAAGAAGTTTGCTAAGAGGCAGATGGAGAAAATCTGGACCATTTCCCGGGAAACATCAGCACATCTCAAATGTGAATGTGAAGGAGGGGAGTCTTTGTTCCATTGATGGAAGTGACTTGACAGCCTTTGGTGACCCCTGAGTTCAGCTCAAAGAATAAGGCTTCTTTGTTTCCTAGAAAGACCTAAAGAGGGGATGCAGCCATTCCCAAGGGGATCCAAATCCAAAAAGTTCCAGTCCTGTGGTCTCTTGTACTTTCCTTAATATTCTATTGTTATCAAATTTTCTAGCAGGAGCTTTAGTCAGCATCTTACCTTCATGACTTTCCACTGTTAATGGACTAAAATGCAAATTTCCTAGCATGGCATATAGCATGGAAGAATCTTTGGACTTTGGCCTGTGTTGACCTTCTCAGCCTCACTGTCCTCATTAAATTTATGCCATGCCAGGGGGCCTTGCTCTTCCCCGAGCAGGCTAGATACTTCCTACCTCCAGATATTTGCCTATATGGCTCTCTCTAGCCAATATGTCCCGCACTTCCTTGACCGTCTACAGCAATCCTATGTCTTTCCCATGGTATAAATTAGATGGCACAGATTCTATGATGTTTTTCCAACATTCCTCAAGGTTAAATTAATTTCTCCCTCCTCTGGGTACATATTTCTATTATAGCATATATCCCATTGCATGGTAATTACTGGCACATGTGTCTTCACAGCTAGACTGTAAATTTCTCAAGAGTAGAGATTAATATCTGAAACACCAGTATCCCTTAGCATATAAAACATTACACTTATTTCTAATTAAATATATTGGCAGAAAATAAATAAATAAATAAATATATTGGCAGGTAATACAGGGTATACATACTCAGTTCTGGGCAGTGTTGAAGGGTTTAGACATATTTCTGGAATCACTTCTTATTCACTTGAACAACCTTCAGTGTACTCCAAGAACACGTCCTTTTCTTTTTTTGTTTTTTTGGGGGGGTTTTTTGTTGTTTCTTTTTGTGCGGTACACAGGCCTCTCACTGTTGTGGCCTCTCCTATTGCGGAGCAACAGGCTCCGGACGCGCAGGCTCAGTGGCCATGGCTCATGGGCCTAGTCGCTCGGCGGCATGTGGGATCTTCCCAGACCGGGGCACGAACCCGTGTCCCCCGCATCGGCAGGCGGACTCTCAACCACTGCGCCACCAGGGAAGCCCAAAGAACACCCCCTTTTTAGTGGTGCCAGCTATTTAGAGGCTGCCCCTGTGAATGTGTGTGTCAGAAATTTGATATGCAGACTGCACCCCCCAACCCATCACACACAAATGGGGTTGAGGCTGTCTTCCCTCTGAGTCAGTGCACAATGAGGGAATTATGTTCCAGGGCACTGTGCATGATTCAGCTCCATAAAACCATAATTCTAATTTTCTACAATCCTCATGAAGACCTGGGATTTGGTTATGATCAAACAAATGCCAACAAACTACACAGTCCAACTACTCACCAAATACAACATCAAGGTAACAAATGATAAAAACCATCTGGGAGAGACCTTCAAAATGGCAAAGGAGTAAGACATGGAGATCACCTTCCTCCCCACAAATACATCAGAAAAACATCTACATGTGGAACAACTCCTACAGAACACCTAATGAATGCTGGCAGACCTCAGATTTCCCAAAAGGCAAGAAATTCCCCACATACCTGGGTTGGGCAAAAGAAAAAGAAAAAGAAACAGACAAAAGAATAGGGATGCGACCTGCACCTCTGGGAGGGAGCTGTGAAGGAGGAAAAGTTTCCACACACTAAAAAGCCTTTTCACTGGTGGAGATGGGGGTGTGGGGGTGGGGAAGCTTCAGAGCCATGAAGGAGAGCACAGCAACAGGGGTGCAGAGGGCAAAGTGGAGAGATTCCCGCACAGAGGATCGGTGCCGACCAGCACTCCCCAGCCTGAGAGTGTTGCTCACCCACCGGGGCATGTGGGGCTGGGAGCTGAGGCTCGGGCTTTGGAGTTCAGATCCCAGGGAGAGGACTGGGGTTGGCTGTGTGAACAAAGCCTGAAGGGGGCTAGTGAGGCACAGCTAGCCAGGAGAGAGTATGGGAAAAAGTCTGGATCTGCCTAAGAGACAAGAGACCATTGTTTTGGGGTGCACAAGGAGAGGGGATTCAGAGCACAGCCTAAAAGAGCTCCAGAGACAGGTGTGAACTGCAGCTATCAGTGTGGACACCAGGGACGGGCATGAAACGCTAAGGCTGCTGCTGCAGCCACCAAGAAGCCTGTGTGCGAGCACAGGTCACTATCCACACCTGCCCTACCAGGAGCCTGTGTAGCCCGCCACTGTCAGGGTCCCGTGATCCAGGGAAAACCTCCCCGGGAGAACACATGGCATGTCTCAGGCTGGTGCAACGTCACACCGGCCTCTGCCACCACAGGCTCACCCTGCATTCTGTACCCCTCACTCCCCCCTAGCCTGAGTGAGCCAGAGCCCCCTAATCAGCGGCTCCTTTAACCCCGTCCTGTCTGAGCGAAGAACAGATGCCCTCAGGTGACCTACATGTAGAGGCGGGGCCAAATCCAAAGTTGAACCCCAGGAGCTGTGCAAACAAAGAAGAGAAAGGGAAATCTCTCCCAGCAGCCTCAGGAGCAGAGGATTAAATCTCCACAGTCAACTGGGTGTACCCTGCATCACTGGAATTCCTGAATAGACAACAAAACATCCCAGAATTGAAGCAGTGGACTTCGGGAGTAACTGTAAACTTGGGCTTTGCTTTCTGCATCTAACTTGTTTCTGGTTTTATATTTATCTCACTTTAGTATTTAGAGGTTATTATAATTGGTAGATTTGTTTATTGATTTGGTTGCTCTCTTCCTTTTTTTTAATAAATAGATATATATACATATGTGTTTCCTTTTCTCTTTTTGTGAATGTTTATGTGTATGCTTCTTTGTGTGATTTTGTTTGTATACCTTTGCTTTTACCATTTGTCCTAGGGTTCTGTCTGTCATTTTTTTTTTTTTTTTTTTTGCAGTACACAGGCCTTTCACCGTTGGGGCCTCTCCCATTGCGGAGCACAGGCTCCGGACGTGCAGGCTCAGCGGCCATGGTTCATGGGCCTAGCCGCTCCGCGGCATGTGGGATCTTCCCAGACCGGGGCACGAACCTGTGTCCCCTGCATTGGCAGGTGGACTCTCAACCACTGCGCCACCAGGGAAGCCCTGTCATTTTTTGTTGTTGTTTAGTATAGTTTTTAGCGCTTGTTATCATTAGTGGATTTGTCTTTCTGTTTTGTTGCTCTCTTTCTTTGTTTTTCTCTCTTTTTTTATGACTTTTAAATTTTTTTATTTTAATAACTTTATTTTTCTTTCTTTCTTTCTTTCTTTTCCTCCCTTTTCTTCTGAGCTGTGTGGCTGACAGGGTCTTGGTGCTCCAGCCAAGTGTCAGGCCTGTGCCTCTGAGGTGGGGAAGCTGAGTTCAGGACGTTGGTCCACCAGAGACCTCCCGGCTCCATATAATATCAAATGGTGAAAGGTCTCCAAGAGATATCCATCTAAATGCTAAGACCCAGCACCACTAAATGACCAGCAAGGTCCAGGGCTTGACACCCTATGCCAAACAACAAGCAAGACAGAACACAACCCCACCCATTTGCAGAGAGGCTGCATAAAATCATAGTAAGGTCAGAGACGCCCCAAAGCACACCACCGGATGCAACCCTGTCCACCAGAAAGACAAGATCCAGCCTTATCCACCAGAGCACAGGCACCAGTCCCCTCCAGCAGTAAGCCTACACAGCCTACTGAACCAACCTTACCCACTGCAGCGAGACATCAAAAACAAAAGGAACAACAAACCTGCCACCTGCAAAAAGGAGACCCCAAACACAGAAAGTTAAGCAAAATGAGAAGACAGAGAAATACACAGCAAATGAAGGAGCAAGGTAAAAACCCATCACACAAAACAAATGAAGAGGAAATAGGCAGTCTACCTGAAAAAGAATTCAGAGAAATGATAGTAAAGATCCCAAATCTTGGAAATAGAATGGAGAAAATAGAAGAAATGTTTAACAAGGACATAGAAGAACTAAAGAGCAAACAAACAATGATGAACAAGACAATAAATGAAATTGAAAATTCTCTAGAAGGAATCAATAGCAGAAAAACTGAGGCAGAAGAACGGATAAGAGACCTGGAAGATAAAATAGTAGAAATAACTACCGCAGAGCAGGATAAAGAAAAATGAATGAAAAGATTTTAGGACAGTCACAGAGACCTCTGGGACAACACTAAATGCACCAACATTTGAATTATAGGGGTCCCAGAAGAAGAATCGAAAAAGAAAGGAACTGAGAAAATATTTGAAGAGATTATATTTGAAAACTTCCCTAATATGGGAAAGGAAATAGTCAATCAAGTCCAGGAAGCACAGAGTCCCATACAGGGTAAATCCAAGGAGAAATATGCCAAGACACATATTAATCAAACTATCAAAAATTAAATACAAAGAAAAAATATTAAAAGTAGCAAGGGAAAAACAACAAAAAACATACACGGGAGTCCCCATAAGGTTAATAGCTGATCTTTCAGCAGAAACTCTGCAAGTCAGAAGAGAGTGGCAGGACATATTTAAAGTGATGAAAGGGAAAAACTTACAACCAAGATTATTCTACCCAGCAAAGATCTCATTCAGATTCGACAGAGAAATCAAAACCTTCACAGACAAGCTAAGAGAAGTCAGCACCACCAAACCAGCTTTACAACAAATGCTAAAGGAACTTCTCTAGGCAGGAAACAGAAGACGAGGAAAAGACCAACCATAACAAACCCAAAACAATTAAGAAAATGGTAATAGGAGCATGCATATCGATAACTACCCTAAAGATAAATGGATTAAATGTTCCAACCAAAGACATAGACTGGCTGAATGGATACAAAAACAAGACCCATATATATGCTGTCTACAGGAGACCCACTTCAGACCTAGGGACACACACAGACTGAAAGTGAGGGGATGGAAATGATATTCCATACAAATGGAAATCAAAAGAAAGCTGGAGTAGCAATTCTCATATCAGACAAAATAGGCTTTAAAATAAAGACTATTACAAGAGACAGAGAAAGACACTACATAATGATTAAGGGATCAATCCAAGAAGAAGACATAAAAATTGTAAATATTTACGCACCCAACATAAGAGCACCTCAATACATAAGGCAAATGCTAACAGCCATAAAAGGGGAAATCGACAGTAACACAATCATAGTAGGGGACTTTAACACCCCACTTTCACCAATGGACAGATCATCCAACATGAAAATAAACAAGGAAACACGACCTTTAAATGACACATTAAACAAGATGGATTTAATTGATATTTATAGGACATTCCATCCAAAAACAACAGAATACAGTTTCTTCTCAAGTGCTCATAGAATATTCTTCAGGATAGATCATATCTTGGATCACAAATCAAGCCTTGGTACATGTAAGAAAATTGAAATTGTATCAAGCATCTTTTCTGACGACAACGCTGTGAGACTAGATATCAATTATAGGGTAAAATCTGTAAAAAATACCAACACATGGAGGCTAAACAATACACTACTAAATAACGAAGAGATCACTGAAGAAATCAATGAGGAAATCAAAAACTACCTAGAAATAAATGACAATGAAAACATGACAACCCAAAACCTATGGGATGCAGCAAAAGCAGTTCTAAGTGGAAGTTTATAGCAATACAATCCTACCTCAAGAAACAAGAAACATCTCAAATAAATAATCTAAACTTACACTTCAAAGAACTAGAGAAACAAGAACAAAAATACCCCAAAGTTAGCAAAGGAAAGAACTCATAAAGGTCAGATCAGAAATAAATGAAAAATAAATGAAGGAAATAATAGCAAAGATCAATAAAACTAAAAGCTGTTTTTCTGAGAAGATAAACAAAATTGATATACCATTAGCCAGACACATGAAGAAAAAAAGGGAGAAGACTCAAATCAATAGAATTAGAAATGAAAAAGGAGAAGTCACAACTGACACTGCAGAAATACAAAGGATCATGAGAGACTACTGCAAGCAACTATATGCCAGTAAAATGGAAAAGAAGAAATTGGAAGAAATTCAACCTTCTGAGACTGAACCAGGAAGAAATAGAAAATATAAACAGACAAATCAGAAGCACTGAAATTAAGACTGTGATTAAAAATCCAGCAACAAACAAAAGCCCAGGACCAGATGGCTTCACAGATGAATTGTATCAAACATTCAGAGAAGAGCTAACACCTATCCTTCTCAAACTCTTCCAAAATTTAGCAGAGGGAGGAACATTCCCAAACTCATTCTCTGAGGTCACCATCACCCTGATACCAAAACCAGACAAAGATGTCACAAAGAAAGAAAACTACAGGCCAATATCACTGATGAACATAGATGCAAAAATCCTCAACAAAGTACTAGCAAACAGAATCCAACAGCACATTAAAACAATCATACACCATGATCAAATGGGGTTTATCCCAGGAATGCAAGGATTCTTCAATACATGTAAATCAATCAATGTGATAAACCATATTAACAAATTGAAGGAGAAAAACCATATGATCATCTTAATAGATGCAGAAAAAGCTTTTGACAAAATTCAACACCCATTTATGATAAAAACTCTCCAGGAAGCAGGCATTGATGGAACTTACCTCAACATAATAAAGGCCATATATGACAAACCCACAGCCAACATCGTTCTCAATGGTGAAAAACTGAAACCATTTCCACTAAGATCAGGAACAAGACAAGGTTGCCCACTCTCACCACTATTATTCAACATAGTTTTGGAAGTTTTAGCCACAGCAATCAGAGAAGAAAAAGAAATTAAAGAATCCAAATCAGAAAAGAAGAAATAAAGCTGTCACTGTTTGCAGATAACATGATACTATACATAGAGAATCCTAAAGATGCTACCAGAAAACTACTAGAGCTAATCAATGAATTTGATAAAGTAGCAGGATACAAAATTAATGCACAGAAATCTGTTGCATTCCTATACACTAATGATGAAAAATCTAAAAGAGAAATTAAGGAAACACTCTCATTTACCATTACAACAAAAAGAATAAAATACCTAGGAATAAACCTACCTAAGGAGACAAAAGACCTGTATGCAGAAAACTATGACACAAGATGATACAAACAGATGGAGAGATGTACCATGTTCTTGGATTGGAAGAATCAACACTGTGAAAATGACTATACTACTCAAAGCAATTCACAGATTCATTGCAATCCCTATCAAACTACCAATGGCATTTTTCACCGTACTAGAACAAAATATTGCACAATTAGTACGGAAACACAAAAGACCCCGAATAGCCAAAGCAATCTTGAGAAAGAAAAATGGAGCTGGAGGATTAAGGCTCCCTGACTTCAGACTCTACTACAAAGCTACAGTAATCAAGACAGTATGATACTAGCACAAAAACAGAAATATTGATCAATGGAACAGGATAAAAAGCCTAGAGATAAACCCAAGCACCTATGGTCACCTTATTTTTGATAAAGGAGGCAAGAATGTACAATGGAGAAAAGACAGCCTCTTCAATAAGTGGTGCTGGGAAAACTGGACAACTACATGTAAAAGAATGAAATTAGAACACTCCCTAACACCACACATAAAAATAAACTGAAAATGGTCTGAAGACCTAAATGTAAGGCCAGACACTATAAAACTCTTAGAGGAAAACATAGGCAGAACACTCTATGACATAAATCACAGCAAGATCCTTTTTGACCCACCTCAAAAAGCAAGATCACAGCAAAATACTTTTTGACCCACCTAGAGAAATGGAAATAAAAAATAAATAAATAAACAAATGGGACCTAATGAAACTTAAAAGCTTTTGCACAGCAAAGGGAAACATAAACAAGGTGAAAAGACAACCCTCAGAATGGGAGAAAAAATTTGCAAATGAAGCAACTGACAAAGGGTTAATCTCCAAAATATACAAGTAGCTAATGCAACTGAATATCAAAAAAAAAAAAAAAAATCCAAAAAATGAGCAGAAGATCTAAATAGACATTTCTCCAAAGAAGATATGCAGATTGCCAACAAACACATGAAAGAGTGCTCAACATCACTAATTATCAGAGAAATGCAAATCAAAGCTACAATGAGATATTACCTCACACCAGTCAGAATGGCCATCACCAAAAAATCTACAAACAATAAACGCTGGAGAGGGTGTGGAGAAATGGAAACCCTCTTGCACTGTTGGTGGGAATGTAAATTAATACAGCCACTATGAAGAACAGTATTGAGGTTCCTTAAAAATCTAAAAATAGAACTACCATAAGACCCAGCAATCCCACTACTGGGCATATACCCTGAGGAAACCATAATTCAAAAAGAGTCATGTACCGCAACATTCATTGCAGCTCTATTTACAACAGCAAGGACATAGAAGCAACCTAAGTGTCCATCGACAGATGAATGGATAAAGAAGATGTGACACATATTTACAGTGGCATATTACTCAGCCATAAAAGAAATGAAATTGAGTTATTTGTAGTGAGGTGGATGGACCTAGAGTCTGTCATACAGAGTGAAGTAAGTCAGAAAGAGAAAAACAAATACTGTATGTTAACACATATATATGGAATCTAAAAAAAAAAATGGTTCTGAAGAGCTAAGGGACAGGAGAAGAATAAAGATGCAGAGGTAGAGAATGGACTTGAGGACACAGGGAAGGCAATTGGTAAGCTGGGACAAAGTGAGAGTGGCATGGACATATATACATTACCAAACGTAAGGTAGATAACTAGTGGGAAGCAGCAGCATAGCACAGGGAGATCAGCTCAGTGCTTTGTGACCACCTAGAGGGATGGGTTAGGGAGGTTGGGAGGGAGACGCAAGATGGAGGAGATTCAGGGATATATGTATATGTATAGCTGACTCACTTTGTTATAAAGCAGAGACTAATACACCATTGTAAAGCATTTATACTCCAATGTAGATGTTAAAAAAAATCTGCATATGATGCCGAGCAACTTTTGTTTATTTCCCCCCAATGAATAGACTTATATATCCATTCCTGGGGGCTCTAGCTGTAGCCATAAATTCTTAAATGTTTTTAGGACAAGATTTTTCAATTACAAGCACCTAAGACCTTTACAGAAGCAATTGAGATAGAGAACTCTATAATGGGAAGTACAAGGTCTGTAGAATACAAATCGTCTCTGGTTTACCAAAGACCTCAGTGAACATAGTAGGAGCCATGGAACTCCTTTCTTATTCTCTCCACCTTTGAGAATGCTGTGCACTCCTCCAATCGTACCTCACCCCCCTCTTCACTATCTTGGAAGTAACTCAAATTTTGGAGGCCTAAGAAACTCAGTGCTGGGACAGAGGGTTGCTTAGGTAGATCGGTGGCTGTAAATTATAAAATTTCAGCTTTGCTTTCAGTAGACTTTCATGGATGATTTTGGGAACCTAACCTGGACCTGCAGCACTGTCACTATTGGAAGATGCCTTTTCAGTTGCAAACAATAGGCTTATAAATTAACCCTTCAAACATAACCCATTTCCAAGGTTGCCTGCACCCAACAATGTTGAGGAACCACATATGAAAATAAATTCACATGCCTCTTGAACCCTATACTAAAGGAAACTTTTCATAATACGACATGTGGTAGCTGACTCCTACAGTGCATTTGTATGACAGACAGTTGTTCTTTTTGGCAACAGCTAATACTTCTGCCCAGGAACAGATTTTTACATTGCTAATGAGACATGTGATGCATTACTGAGGTTCCCATCATTTCAGTAAGTCAATGTCCTGTTATATGGCTAATGCAGGGTAACCAGTTCAAGATAAATGACTCTATTTGCTGTTGTGGAAGATATGCAACTTCAGAGAAAGACAAATGGTCAATTGAAAAAGAATGAAGACATCTGGGTTCCCCTTTGGGAGCTTTATTAATGTCACAAATAAACATGCCTTTCAATTTTCAATTAGCAATAATTTTGAGATAGAGTCATCCATGTGAGGCCCGAAATAATAGGTTCAGAATTGTCACTCTGAATATTGCACCCTCTGTCAAAGGTCCTCCTAGGTATCAAGGGAAGGACTGTCCAGAGGTTTTGAAATGACTCACCTTGTGGGAGAGGAAGACAACATGTGAGTAAAGCTTTTTTAATCATAATTTCCAAGAGGAGAGACTGAGGTTGTCTGGCTCAAGTTGGGAGGTGCATTGCCTCTTTGACAAGTCATTATAAATGATGAACCAGGAGGAGGAAGACAGGAGAAGGAAGGAAAAAGGAAGGATAAGGAGGAAGAAGAGAAAAAGGCAGAGGGAGAGGAAGAAAGAGGAATAAAAGAAAGATGGACCCCAAATAAGAATATTCAACCATAAACTTGTGCGTACTTTTCATCTGGAGGATATCACTAAATAATATAATATTCCTCACTTTTCAGGCTCTATCTTATTTTAAAATTTTCCAGGAGTTCATGATTTTCTTTATAATCCTTAGAAAGAGAATCTTGCCCTTGTGACTTAATGTGTTTAGTTCTGGTGAGTCATCATTTGTTGTATTATAGAATAGAGTCCCTTATTTTTAAGGAGGGAGAGTGTTTTGAGTGAGGTCTCAAAGCTAGCTGCTGCAGATAATACTTTTTCTTCAATTAAATTGTAAGTGTCTAGAGGAAAGAACAGGTCTTCCACTCATTTTTGAACCTGTCCCACGTGAGCACTGTGGCTCATCAATCACATAGAGCTAACCAAGTCCCACTGAATGAGCGGAGATACAACTCTGATTTGATTCACTACAGAAAGCTACCAAATGCAACTGAGACTGGGTAAGTTGGCCCTTCCAAAGGTACAAGAAATATCTGCCTAACTCATAACATAATATTTGCCAGTATTTCCTATATTTGGGGTAATGTTCCAAGTGCTTAATGCATTCTAAAGCACTTAATCCTCATGACAGCCTAGGTGGTGGGCTCTTTTACCATCATCCCCATGATCAACATCATCAAACTTGTTTTACAAATAGGGATATTGGGGAAAAAGTGTTTAAGTAATTTGTCCAAGACCACATAGCAGGCAAGTGGCAGAACCAGGATTTGGACCCAGGCAGTCTGGTTCTAAGGGTCTTACTCTTAAATGCCATACATTATTGCCTCTTGTTACAAAACTTGTGAGAAAGTAAACATTCTCAGAACAATGTTGCTATTGCCAAGACAATCTCTGGGTTTAAAAAAAATAATTATCTAGTCCTGATGAGACATGGGCAGGTGCTCAAAATTATGGCTCATCGTATCAAATTTCTCTACCGGAGTTTGACACATGCTGTTGAATTTGTATGTTTGTTGGTTTGCTTGTCAAGTTTTGCTATAGTGCCCAGTCCATGCAGGGCTCTGACCACACTCAATGTTTACTGACTTAGGGAATCTGACAGTGCATCATGCTGACAGACAAATGTAGGCAACGTCAGTCCCTTTGACACATTGTCTTCTTCCAAGGGATAACTGGAGAAACAAAAATTTTAATATACATGTATATTTTATATTTGTATATGTATCTTCATATGTATATTTTAATATATCTCATATATGTATATGTGTCATATATATGTAATATATAATCTTTGTCTACTAGATATGGAGTGCTTGCACATTTTATCGTATTCATTCCTCACTTACTAAAGGATAGAGTCAATTAAGTGACACAACAAGGACTCAAAGTAAAGACTGGCTTCAGCTTCTGTGGGTCCCCAGTCACCAGGAGATATGGTCTTTATTAGTTGGCTACTAGTCAGTGCCTCTTACTAACTCTGTCAGCTCAACCAAGTTATCTAACTTCTGGGAGCTCAAGTTTTCTCATATGTGACTTGTAGACTGTAAAGGTTACTCTATCGTATTGTTATGAGAATTACATAAGATAAAGTGGAACAACATCCAGCATGTAAGAGCCAAGTAACAAATGTTAGTCCTCTTCCTTATCAATAAGACATTTGAAATTCCCAGAGATCTTACTTTGTCCCAAGTGTCCTCCATCTTGCTTGCTGACTCATCTACCCAGAAAAAAATAAATAGGAGAAGGGCTGTGATGCTTTTTACAGCTTCTGAAAACTGCTGGAAAACCTCAATTTATTCCTCAAATGTGGATTCAAAGGCACAAAAGCTAGGCTTTCAATAGAGCATGGCTCAATTGTATAACTAAAGCAGATGGCCCATGACTCTATCTTATCCAAAAGCCACGTCATTCCCAAAGTCATTGGTTCAATAAGCAGGCCCTGATCCACTGATGGGTCAAAAAATTAATTTACTTAGTTGCTACCAGCATTTTTTAGAAATAAAATAGAATAAAAATAAAATAAAATACATTTTGAAATGTCAGATAAAAGATAAGTTTTGTTTTGTGCAACTCTCATTTCAGTTGTGTTTAGTCTGTGCACACTACATTGCAATGTAATTCTGATTTCAACTCATTGGTGGTTTCTTGGAGATGAGTGTCAAAATCAAGGGACTGTTAAGGAACTTCTTTTGTAACCTATGCCAATACAAGTTGACATCCTTATAATAATTTGGTTCAGAAATTGCCTAACTCTTTCAGCAGTACTGATCCACTTGTGTTGGAGTTTGAGATCCAAAATTAATTTATTAAAGGGTTAGAATCCAAAGGCCCAGGAGGATTGGTGTCTGATTTCTTATTATTGGGTTGACCAAAAAGTTCATTTGGGTTCTTCCATAACATCTTCTGGAAAAACCTGAATGAACTTTTTGGTCAACCCAAAACTAATTTCTGCTATAGTCTCTGCCACTGTATCCTCAGTATTCTTCAGTAAATTTGAGAGGGCTTTATAACCTGATAGACTTGACAAGGGTGTTAGGAGAACTCAATGCAGGTGTCTGTTTAAGTAGTGCTTTAAAACACACAACCCTTAAGAAGTTTCACAAGGATAATGTCCATGTTTTTCTCAGTCATCCTTCATTCCCCACCCTACCCCCTTAGTCATTCTGCATTTCCAAATCACAGCACAGTGCTTGGTACAGTCTAAGAACTAATTAATACATACTGAACGAATTAACAGTAAGTCTAGCTTCAGATGGCAAAGCAAAATGATGATCGCCCCTAACAGTCTAATCCATTTATCTACCTCTGTATATTTCTTGTACACTTAAAGAATGAAGAACTCAGCTAAAATTTTCTCAACAAGAAATAGTCCTAACAGTACAAGAACAAGTTAAATGACACCACAGGGAAGCAATCAGTCAAATCAAAAGTATGCTTCATTTCTATGGAACAAAAATAGGGATATCACCAACAAATCTGTAGCATAAAATAGAAGAGGAAGGGGAAGAAGAAGAAGAAGGAGGAGGAGGAGGAGGGGGAGGAGGAGAAGGAGAAGGAGATGACAACAATGAAGAAGAGGAAGAAAAAGAAGGAGAAGGAGGAGGAGGGGGAGGGGAGGAGGAGGGGGAAGAGGAGGAGAGGGGGAGAAGACAGAAGAAGAAGGAGGAAGAGGGGAGGGGAGCAGGGGGAAGAGGAGGAGGGGGAGGAGGAGGGGAGGAGGAGGAGGAGGAGGGGGAGGGCAAAGAACTACTATTGTAGAACAAAAGAGATTAAGAACGAAACAACTAATATAATGAGTGGACCTTGCTTGGATTCTGAACTATAAAAAGACATATTTAGGGCCTCTGGGAAAAGTAAATATGGACTGAGTATTAAATGATTTTAAGAAATTATCATTATTTTTTTAGGTATGGTATTGACAGGGCGATTATGATAAAAATAGAATGCCCTTATTAGTTAGCAATGCATAAAGAAGTGTTTACAGAGAAAAAGACATAACATCTGTGATTTGTTTTTTAATCTCCAAATAAAGAAGATGTGTATGTGTAGGAGGAAGATTAGAGTAGCCACATGTTTATTGTGAAAGTTAAAGCAGAGATACATGGAGGTTCATTATACTATTAGCTCTACTTTTGTACACATTTGAGAATTTCCATAATAAAAAGTTAAATATAGTAGCCCCAGCAGAGCAGAAATGACAATGTAAAATTTCAGGATTACAATTTCATGCTCTCTCGCAGAGCCGTATTCCAGGGGGACCAGGACAGCATTTACTGGGTTTTGTGCACTGACTTTGAACACGCTCCAAATGTGATAATCTGGTGCAATTGGCTCATTATATTTTTGAAAATAAAAGATCATATGCACCGGTAGAAGCATCAAAACTTCATTCTATTCATCTTAAACAAAACGTTCCTCCCAGTACAATTTTTCCTTGAAAGAGGAGGAGGGCAGAGAGAGGCTGGGGTGAGAGGTCGGGGAGGAGAAACGACCATTGAGTTTTCCACATTCGGGAGAATGGCAAGGTCCGTGGGGAGACAGTAAATTGAAATTAAGGCTGTTTCAAGCAGGCTACAGGATATGCCTGCAAATGTAGACATATCTAAATGGTGAAAAAGTCTGTTTGTGCCCATTCATATGAAGTGAATGCCTTGTAATGTGCTCTAGCCCCTGGGAATGGTGGCTGGGTTGAGGAACGGAGGCCGGAAGAATGGGATAGATTTGACATAGTACTTTTAAGTGCTCTGAAGGCTGGGCTTCTCCCTGCGGTTTAATAGCAAGGTCCCCTGGGAGCTACAAGGAAGGAGCCGAGTGAATCCCTACAGCTTTTCGTTTTAAGGATAACAAATCTTAAAACAGGTGTGAGCTCAGAAAGATCCTTTTACTCCTTGTTTTCAGTCTGCTGTGGCTAGTCAGCTCTCTGTGTATTATTATCATTCCACAGAATGAGGTCTGGGGTAAGGGAAGGGAGGAGAGGAAAGAGAAGCTGAATAAACAAAAATTGCTTTGAGTGACTAATATTCATTAAGTCCGCTGGTCATGCGCTATGAAATTTATTAAACTGTGGTTTCCAAGAGAAGGTATTAGCAGAGCTAATGAACACAAATAAAAAAGAGGCCTCCAGGAAATGATTTCCTGGGGCCTAGATGAGATTGCTGAGTAATGTGACAAGAGATTATAACTTTAAAAGCTTCTGGTATAGTCTAGAAGGTGATTATTGGAAGGGGTTGCCCTCCGTGGGGGAAGGGAGATAGGCAAGAGACTAAAAGTCTGACTTGTCTGAAAAGGGGGCCTAAAGCTTTTCATTTATATTCATTAAGGAAGGAGGCTCTGTGCTGAAGGCCTCTGAACTTTAGTGCTGCCATCTGGTGGAAAAGGTGTTTGAGAGGCCATAGAATAATGACGGCGACCACCATCTTTAAAATGTCAGGAATTTGAGTGACACTGGGGGAAATCCTTTGTGGTGTCAGGAGCAAAGACTAGAACTCCTAAAGTCATCAGCTATGCATAATCTGACTTAAATATTGTATAAAGAGAGCTCAGGTATCCCATTCTTGCTGTTCTATTCCATCAGGATCTTAGAGATTCATTTCATATGATTAATTAATTTTGTAGGATCCTACCTAAGGTATTATTCCTCCTAAGAACATTTGTTTAGTATCCTAGTTCAGTTCCCCCAACCAGAAACCTTGGGGACATCCTTGACTCTCCTCTTTCTCCCACATCCAATCCACCAGCAAATCCTGTTTGCTCTAGAGTCCCAATATCCCAGGACCACTTCTTACCGTGTACACTTCTATGACCCTGATTTGATCCATTGGCATCTTTCTCCCGGATGATTGCAATTCCCCAACCTGTGCTTCTAGCTTCCAACCTTGCAATCTACAGTCTGTTCTCCACCAGCTACCAAAATGAACTATTGGAACGTGTTAAATCATTTCACTTCTCTGCTCAAAACCTTCCCATGGCTTCTAAGCTCACTCCGTAAAATCTAAAGTCCAATGATATGTATCAGGCCCTAAATGATCTGACCGCACCCCCCGCAAACTGCATCTCTTATGCTCTCCACTCAACTCAGTCTGTTCCAGCCACATCCTCCTTGCCAATCCTCAAAGAGGCCATGCACACCCTTGACTCAGTTCCCTCCACCTGGAATGTTCTTTCCCCAGACAGGGCATGGCTTTCTTTCACTTTCTCCCAGGTCTCTAACCAAATGTTACCTTATCAAGGAGGCCTTCCATTACCATCCTATTTAAAATAATCCCTCCTCCTATTCCCGTCAGCATTTTTTATTTCTTTTCTTTGATTTAGTTTTATTAACAGAATTTATCACCTCCTAAAATATTATATATTTATGTATTTATGTCCTTATTTTTCATCTTCCCCAAATCCTCTATAATAGAAAGTAAGTTCCATGAAAGCAGGGGCTTTGGAGGAATATAGTATATTTAACATGGTTCCTTTCTTTCTGAAACTTCAAAAGTAGGCCAGCCTGCTCAGAATCCTTACAGACTCTTGCTAATTGTAAGTCACATAAGGGCAGGTATTTTGTCTGACCTAGTCTCCCTCTATTGCCAGTGCCTAGTACTGTGTCTGATAAATGGTATATATACAATAAGACATTTTCTTCTTTATTTAACAGTTTTAGTGAATATAATTTAATTTATTCATTATAAGTGTACAAGTCAATGACTTTTTAAGGCAGATTTAGAGAGTTGTACAATCAACACCACAATCCAGTTTTAGAGAATTTCCAAAACTTTAAAAAGTGCACTCATGCACATTTGTAGTTCATTCTCACCACCCACCCACCCAGCCCCAGGCAATTAATGTCCTGCTTCCAGTCTCTGTACATGTGTCTTTTCTGGAGATTTTGTTGATATATATAGGGAATCATACAATATGTAGTTATTTATATCTTGCTTCTTCAAGTCAGCATAATTTTTTTGAGGTTCATTCATATTGTTGCATGAATTAGTAGAGTCCTTGTTTCCTTTTTATTGCTAAATAAGTACTGCCTTATATTGATATATAATTTTTTAAAAACAGTCATCACTTGATGGACATTTGGATTATTTCCATGTTTTGCTCTGAACATTCATATACACACCTTTGTGTGGACATATTTTCTTCAGTAGATTCCTAGCAGTGAAATTGATGAGTCACATAATTTTATGTTTAGCTTTTTAAGGAACTACCAAACTGTTTTCCAAAGTGGCTGTGCATTTTATATTCCCATCAACAATGCATAATGGTTCCAGTTTCTCTACTTTCTCACTAACTCTTGGTATCATCTTTCTTTATAGTCATTCAAGTCAATATACAGAGGTATAACATTGTGGTTTTAATTGGCATTTCTCTTACAACTAATGTTGTTGAACTTTTTTACTCAGAATAATTATTAGCAATTTGAATATCTCCTTTGGTAAAATATCTATTCAGATTTTTTGCTGATTTTTATGTCAGATTATTTGTCTTATTATTGAGTTGTTAAGAGTTTTTCATGTATTTTAGATACCAATCCTTTATAAAAAATATGACTTGCAAATGTTTTCTCCCTATATGTGGCTTGTCTTTCCATTCGCTTAATGGTATCTTTGGTAATACAAAAAACAGTTTACATTTTGATAAGTTTCAATTTGTGAGTTTTTTATGGACCATGTTTTGGGGTCATATTTAATAATTTTTGCCTACTCAAGATCACAAAGATTTTCCTCAGTATTTTCTTCAAGAAGTTGTATAGTTTTAGCTCTTACATTTTGGTTTATAATCCATTTTGTCAATTTTTGTGTATGGTATAAGGTAAGGTTCTAAGTTCAGGTTTTTGCATGAGGAATACAGTTGTCCTAGCACTCTTGTTGGAAAGACTATTGTCTCCCAATTGATTGTCTTGGCATCTTTGCTAAAAATCAATTACCCTTTAATGAAGTGGACTATTTATGGACTCTTAAATCTGTTCCATTGATCTATTGTGTACCCTAGCACCAATACCACACTGATTTTTTGTTTGTTTGTTTGTTTGTTTTTTACTATGATGTTATAGTAAGTTTTGAAATCAGGTAAAATAATACCTCAAGTTTGTTCTTATTTCCCAAACTAATTTTGGCTATCCAGGTCCTTTGTATTTCCTTAAAATTTTCAGGAAAATTTTGTCAATTTTTACAAAAATAACTGCTTGTATTTTGATAGGGATTGCAATGATTATATATACTAATTTGTGGTGGATTGCCATCTTAATCATATTGTTGCATGCTTTTGGTTGAGTTCCAGAAATAGCTGTTTTTATCAGTTTTGTCTAGCTTGATAGTTGCCTTTAGAGAGGGGATTTGCCAACCCCATCACACAATCATATATGTGAATTCTATAACCCCAACTAAACTCTAAGCTCTAGGAGGGAGCCACCATATTTTCCACTACTTTGGCACTCATTAAAAAAAGTAAATTGCTTTTCTCTATCACATAATATCCTGTGATGGAAAGGATTTAATAGACTTTAGTAAGATTGGAAAGGATATTGCTTGGAGATATGGCAGGAAGAGTTGCAAAACAAGCATTGTCAGCATTATTACCTTCAGAAGGAGAGAAATGTCTGACAGGCTTCACTGACTAAACTCAGGCAAGGCCCAGGCAAGAAAAGTCATGGATACCAATCCAGTGTTCCAGAATTTGCCTCCTTCAAAGATAGGAAAATAGAAAATAAACTTAAATTCCTATAAAATGGAATTTGATTAGTTTTATGGGGACTTCTGTAGAGGAGAAAACATAGGAATATTTTTCTAAAGTATGTTGAAGAAAATTTATCTAAGGCAACATTTAGGAAATGGGACTATAATTATGTTTCTGTCATGTTTCATACTGAGATATGTCTGAGGCTTGGGAATGGGTTAGAGGGCCTTTCAAAAGTCCCTCCTAAGACTCTTCAAATCTTGAATTATATATCCTCCTACCACATCCATATCCATACTTGTATTTTCTGAGTTAAAGCACAGAATATTTATCAGTTTTCAACATATAAGAACCTCACACATTTGTCTCTCAAGTGTCATGATGGTGGACTTTCACAAGGCCCAAAAGCTTGGCACAGACTTTGAACTGTGTTTTTATTTTTATACCTTTCCAGTATTGAAAGACACATAGTGGAGACAAAAGCTAACTCTGTAAGAGAGAGAACACAGCTGATAACTACGTCGGGCCACCCAGAATGCACCAGAATTAATGACAATTTGTCCTGACAGCATCCTGACCACAAGAAATGAAGTCATCCTAGGAAGTGTTTTGTAGAAGAAAATTAAATCAGCAGAGTGAAAAGGAAAAAAAAATTAAAAGCATAAAGTCTGAAAAATACATTGTCCAAGAATTTTCCCCCATTAATTTTGGAAGCCCTTGAGTGTTTCCAGGGAAATTTAATCTGCATATTTCTTAGCCATTTATACTTAACTTACCACAACGTTGTTTTGTAAGAGTCATTTGTTGTCCAGGAAGCCCTCTGAACCTTGTTCATAAAGATTTTTATTAAAGTGATTGTTTTCTTTTTCCTTCAAATGAAATTATGCTTTTCCAGATTGAAATGAACATTGAAATGAACCCTAAATTTAAAACTCGTGAAGTATAAGATGGAGCCACTTTTGATCACAGTGTTTCCCCATTCAGGTTTTCAACCCAAGGTGTTTTGGTTTTGGCAGCATTACAATAAAGGGTTGAAAAGACACAGTTTTATTACTTCTTGGATAGCCAAAGTGAGTCTTCTCAGGCCTTTTTTAAAAAAGCAAGGTTTTTAAGGAACCCAGCCAGTCTAACAGTCAATCCTGCTTTAGAATGCATCACGAATAAAGTTCTGAACTTGAGCACATGAGGTGAGACTCTGGAAGGCCTAGAGATGCTTCATGATCTTAAGGGTTTTGTAGTCCAAGGGACTAAACTGCAAACTGAGGGCAGCAGTAGCTTCTACCTCATAAGACTGCAGTGAGGCTTAAACGAGATCATTGTGTAAGGTGCTTAGTATTACCTAGAACATAGTAAGACTTCAATGTATATTAGCTAAAATAATAACAATTATAATTTACCTTTAGGAGTGTTTGCATTGACGATCAGACCCTAAAACAAGTCATCTCAAAACAAAACACTCATAAAGATAAAAAGACCATTCTACATAAATGCTCATTCATGCATTTACTCACCTGCCAGCTCCAAATAACCCTTGTGAGAATGAATGGCTTCTGGGGCTCAAAATATTTTTGTACAGAATTTTTAAGTCATGATTGAAAGCTTAACTGGAAAACTACCATAAGAAAAGCCATTATAGTATTATGAGAATCAGGTTGAGTTGGGCTCATGAATCAACTGATGTAATGTACATGTACTATATATCAAAAGATTACATGAATGTAGGGCTATTTGTACCATTTAATCATTAATACCAATAAAGAGTATTCAAAGAGCCCTTTGTTAAATCAACTACAGAATATTGATGTACTGTACTCTAATTATCGTATCTGTGATGTATCAACTCTTTCTTGTATCAACTTGTTTTTTGTTTTATTTATCAACTTGTCTAGAGAATGGCTTAGAGTTGTTTAATCAAAATCGAATCTAGGTGTTGCTGTGAATGTACTTTGAAAAGGTGGTTAACATCTCAATCAGTTGCCTTTAAGTAAAGGAGATTACCCTCAATTATGTGGGTGAGCCTCATTCAATCAGTTTAAAGGTTTTAAGAACAAAAACTGAGGTTTCTTGGAGAAGAAATTCTGCTTAAGACTCCAGCATCAATTCCTGCCCCATTTTCCAGACTGTTGACTTGCCCTATGGATTTCAGGCTTACCAGACCCCACAAACTGATACAATAACCATCCATCTTTAAAGATGCTGATAATTTCTCTGTTAGAGTAGAGGCATGACCTGGAAAGTAATAGGTTATTTTGCCCAATAACTTCTGAAGCAGCCTAAATTTTTCGTGTTTCCATTCGGAGGAAGTAGCATTGTCTTCACTGCCTGTCTGTCACCATTGTGATCCAAGGGTACAGAAGTCTGCCTGCCCTGCTTGTTGAACAGTGTTACTGAGCAGCACATGATACAACATTTATTAAGTCAGTGAAATTTCTTGAGTGCCTCCTCTCTACTAGGTACTCATCTAAACACTGTGGAGTAGAGCTGTGAAAAAAGTCAAAAAATCCTTGCCCTCAGGAAGCCTACATTCGCATGGTTGGGGTGGTGGGGAGATACTGTATAAACAAATAAATAAGTAAAATATATTATAGATCTGATGGTGGTAAGTCCTTTGGTGGAAAACAAGTCAGGGGAGGAGGTAGGCAATGCTAGATGTAGGATATCATTTGAAATAGGTTGATCAGTGGAGTCTTCCTTAAAAATATGGCCTTGGAGCAAAACCAATGCATCAGTTATGCTATGTAATATTGCCAACTATTTCTATGTAAAATAACAGAAAATTCTGATTCAAAGTGGTTTAAACAATAAGAAAGACTATTTTTCACATAACAAAATAATAAGAATAGCCAGTGCTTAATTGAGAAGCCATGGTGCGCCAGCCTTTCTTTCGAGTGCCCTACATATATGACTTCACTTAACTCACAATAGCCTTCTAATGTAGGTACTTTTAATACCCCTGTTTCATAGGTGGGGAGACTAAGCCTCAGAAAGAGTAGGAATTTCCCTAAAGGTATGTGACTGGCGAGTGGCATAGCTCTGCAAATTTGTCCCTGGCCAAGTTACTTCCCTGGCTCAGATGCCTGCCCATGAGAGGGAAGGCAGGTTCCAGGGAGAACATATCAGGGCTCTGTCTCAGGTCTTCCATGTGTCTCTCCTAGCTCCGATTTCCTGTCTGTGTTGCCTCATCCTCAGCTGTAGCGAGATGGCTGCAGCATTTCCATGGGTCACACCTAGACATAAGGAAGAAAGAGACTGCTTCCTGGGTCTTCCCAGGAGGCACCAGGACACTTCCCTTCACAGAGCACAAGCTAGCAGTGGGTCATGGTCCCATTCCTAGACCAATCACTACTAAGAGGGATGGGATTAACAGGTTTAGGTCAAATTAATTCTTACGGGGAGTGGAAGGGATGTTGAGGATTCAGATGAAAGACTCCTCCAGTGATGTATTAAGGGTTTGTGTTTGTGTTACTTTCATCAGATGAGGTCCATCAAGAGAAAAGAATAAACATCAAGTCTTTCACAGCTAGAGTACATGGTTGTATCTTACTGCCCACCTTGGAGAAACTGAATGTTTGATCCATTTGATCCTGTTGTGGATCTCAGACATGAATACAGGATAGGCAATGGTCATATAAAAAAGGCCACAGCTCCGTTTGGGGTACGTGCTGCAAATTCTGTCCTCAACCCTCAAGATTTTAGTGTTGAGCGGCTTTATATTATTCTCTCCTAACTGACATTACCAGAAGTGCTGATAACAGGAAGGGCTGTTTATTTTGACCTCATGCTTCAAAGTGGTTGAATTTCTTATCAGATATTTTCAAAAGCTTTTAGTCTGACTGAAGACCTTTCAGAGATTTTTAGCTGTATGCTGAAAGTGAGGGCAGAGAAAGGTCACTGGGTATATTTCTGAAATCACACTTGGGTGAAAAAGTAGGAACTACACAAGTGGAAATTATTCTGAAATTTATCTGAAGATAGTGCATGATTATTTCAGCCATAAATTATTGTATAGACTGTGCTTGATGATATTTACCCGGCCCATTATAAAGCCAACCAGTTAAAACGCCTAATCACCTATCCAATTTCATTTGATGCCAAACACTAATAGGGAGATTTTCATTATCAAACAAACTTGGGTTTTAGCCCTGTTCAGCATTTGTCTGCAATCAAACTTATTATCTCCCTTCTCATGTTTGGCATGAGAGTATGAGTATTACAAATATCTATATTGTCCGAGCACCCTATAATGGTATTACAATGACAATTTTATTAGGTCCATAAAAATTTTGCAACTTCCCTGCAGCACACTGTAATTTCACCAACAGTTGTAAAAGGTCTTAAATTATATTTGTGCAAAATTGAGATGAATGGGCTTGAGCATTAATGCGTTTCTCATTGTGTAATAGGGACTTTTTTCTTCCCTCTCTCTTTGCCAAATACAGAGAAAAGGCTATCCCATTCAACTATTTGTCAACTCCCATTAGAAACATTTAATACTAATACAATTTATGGATTCAGTTTCCAAAGGATACTGCCAGAAGACTTCACGATTACTACATTGGTACTTAAATACAACCATTGTTCACCTTATAAAAATCTATATGCAGCCTGACAGGTATAAAATGTAGCTTTGTGTGCTGAGTCAGCATCAGAGACTTTTTTGGTTGAGGTAGAGTTCACAAAATAAAAGTAGATGTGTTCTCAAGCCAGTGAAGAAAGATTGAACTGAAAACATTCCCCCAATAAATATGAAACGGACAGACTATGATGCTATATGCCTATTCTCAACAGAAAAAGAAATAATGCATGATTCAATTGACTCCATAGGTAGGAAATAAGTTAACTCACTTTCCAGGTTTTATATACAAACACTCACAAATGTAAGCATGAGCATGTGAATTACGAATGTTAAATAAAGTGCTGTCTTTCAAATAGGAAGATTGTGCCAACAGATCCCTCAAGTTGCATTTCTAAAAGTCGAGATGGCTTTGCCTCTATCCACACATATGCACACTGTCATTCTTGGGACTTGATTCTTCAAGCCATAACTGTTTCCTCCTCTAAACTCTACACATAACAATGTAACACCTTCTAGTTTGTACCTTGGTTATTTGTGTATAAGCCTTCTCATTCCTCCCAAATAGGAGCTCCTCAATTTTGGTGCTCTTTATCTTCAGCTGAGCTACAATGACTTGCAAATGGTAGGTATTTCTCATGTATTTGCTGAATTAACAAATGAAAAAAAAAAAAAAAAAGAATGAATGAGGGGTCTGTCATACACAGCTATGCAATATGTAACCCATGGAACTAACCAGTTCCTAAGAAATAGTGTCGTGTCATACGTTGTAAAACAACTATACCCCAATTAAAAAAAAAAAAAAAAAGAAATGGCGTCATGAAAGTAAGGAATTTACAACTATGACGCCATCATAAATATCAGTGTGTGTTAAGCTAAGTGATAAGGGCACAGAGGAGCATAAGACTGTGGTCGTTAAGCTGGAATATGTGTAGCTCTGAAGGTGTGCACTGTCAA
The DNA here is from genome assembly GCF_005190385.1 of Monodon monoceros. NCBI lineage: Eukaryota > Metazoa > Chordata > Mammalia > Artiodactyla > Monodontidae > Monodon > Monodon monoceros. The sequence goes on along the minus strand of NW_021703774.1, from coordinate 19,058,985 downwards.
AGTGGCAACTGGCCTGGGTAATTTTAAGAGGATACGTTTTCTGATCCTCAACTTCCATATTTGTTCTTTTAAAAAAGTATTTGCGGGCTTCCCTGGTGGCGCAGTGGTTGAGAGTCCGCCTTCTGATGCAGGGGACACGGGTTCGTGCCCCGGTGCAGGAGGATCCCACATGCCACGGAGCGGCTGGGCCCGTGAGCCATGGCCGCTGAGCCTGCGCGTCCGGAGCCTGTGCTCCGCAACGGGAGAGGCCACAACAGTGAGAGGCCCGCGTACCGCAAAAAAAAAAAAAAAAAAAAAAAAAATGTATTTGCTTGAAAAAATGTCTGGAGTTGAGATTTCCTGTCAGTTCTTCCTTCTGCTGATTGACAAAAGACAGACATACTTCTAATGCTCAACCTTATGATGGTGCATTGTCCTGAGGTGTAAACTCCCCCATCCCTTCCCCTGTCAAACAGACCACTTGAAATATTGGTGTTGGTGAAGGATCCTGTACCCATCAAAGACACCATAAACCAGTGAGAGGGCTCCTTGTATTTCCCTATCTTATGCGTATGTTTATAAAATCAAAGTGTGGCATTAGATCTGAGGTATTATCAACCTAGGTGGGATGTTCTGAAGTTAGATATATTTTAGAGTGGAATAGCAAGTGGGATGAAGATTTTTATTTAATGATCTTGTCTTTTCCATCCTCCTACTATGAACTGTACCTAAGGGAGAGTTCTGTGAGAACAAAGAAAAAAATGCGGGTAAAAAATGTATATATATATATATATATATATTGAAGGCAGCTGCAACTTTGTACACCCAGGCACAAACCCATGGCAAGGTTTCATGTCTTATTTATTCATCTTTAAATTAAACTTCAAGAGTGAAAATGTAGTCAAAAAGCAGCGAATGAATAAGTTTATTGGAATTAAAATATGAAGTCAGGCTTTCTGATTGATAGTAAATCTGATTTGGAGAATTTGACAGTGAGGGTTAAGATTGCCAAGTGGTTACATGGAAGATAGTTTTCACAGATTAATAAAACTAGATATGTCATTCAAAGGTCTTGACAAAAATACATTTAAACTTGTGATAAGACAAAACAATCTTACTTAAAAATAAAGAGGTATATTTAAATTCACATTATGTTTATTTCTTCAATATCTTCTGAATATATTAGGTTAAATATATTAGGTTAAACAGGTTTCTCTAAGTGAAAGAGCAACAGGTATAATCAGTAGTCTTATTAAAACATTTCTTGTAAGAAGTTATACTTCAAAATACACTAAGAAAATGAAGGAGCACCTAACTGAATTGCCATCTGATTAATTATTAAAAATAATTTTTGATGACAGATCTCTTACTTGACTTTTAGCACTTAAATCAAAATGTATTCATTCCCATCTAATTTATTATGTGAACAAAATATCTCAATGCTATGCCTGTTAAAATAAAAAACAGAAGTAGTATTGATTCTGAATTTCATTTATCTGGCAATAAAGAGAAGAAATAGAAAAATTTAAATCTCTAATCATTAAAAAGATTACCACCCATAAAATTTTGTATTACTGTATGAACAATGATCATAAATTGTAAGATTATAAATAATTATAAAATTGTGATATAATCGTGGTTTTTTGATTGACTGTGCACTAATAATGATTGTGATGATTGAATGAGGATAATTTAACCCAGCAGAAATTGTTTCCAACATGGAGCCTTATGAGCACTGAAAATTTAAATTAAAAATTAAAATTAAACATTTAAAATGTACAGTGTTGCTAATAAGAATGATAGGGTACTCCATAAATGACTTTCAACCATGAAACAACTATTAAATTAGCTCAAAATTCTGAGGGAAGTGGAATGAATATATAAATTCAAGGGGAAAAAAGAAACAGTATAAAATTTCCAACTGTTATAATAGGGCTTATTTATGTATATTTAAGTAGATGATGGTAGGATCAGATTACTATTGTATACAAAATACTGTTGGATATATTTAAAATAGTGATGTAACAATGTTATATTAATTGTCAATACACAAGAAATTTTCTTAATATTGCTTAACTTATTATGCAAAAATTTAAGTGTCAATATAAAAATGAACAAAAGGCACTGCTTTTCAACATTCTTATAAAAAAGTAAGTAAAAATTTGAAGTTCACTAATTTCAAACTGGTCCCTATGCTGAGAAAATATCCAGTTTAGTGGGAAAGAAAGAAAACATAGTTAGAAAGTAGTTGACAATAAATACACTCAGCGTGCTAGCTTTAATTTCTTTTTTCTCTCAGGGGCTGAAAGTACAAATCCAATCATTAACTCTAGTCAATCCATTCAACAACACTACTCAGCCATCTCTGGCCAGGCCCTATGTCAGATGCTGGGGATATAAAGGTTGACACAACAAAGATGTTACCCTGATAGGGTTCACTGTCTGGTGGGTGAACCTCCCAGCACAAAACAAACTGACCAGAAAATGGCCTAAGAATTTCAGCTACATTAATAGACTTAAAGGATTCCTATAATATGGATTCTTTCTGAACAATGTTTTATTTCTTTTAAAAATGGTAAAAATTTGTATCATATGCCATGTTCATAGCAACATTATTCACAATAGCCAAAAGGTGGAACCAATCCAAACAGGGGAAGGGTAAGCTGGGACGAAGTGAGAGAGTGGTGTGGACATAGATACACTACCAAATGTAAAATAGATAGCTAGTGGGAAGCAGCCGCATAGCCCGGGGAGATCAGCTTGGTGCTTCGTGACCACCTAGAGGGGTGGGATAGGGAGGGTGGGAGAGAGATACAAGAGGGAGGAGATATGGGGATATATGTATATGTATAGCTGATTCACTTTGTTATACAGCAGAAACTAACACACCATTGTGAAGCAATTATACTCCAATAAAGATGTTAAAATAAATAAATAAAATAAAATCTAAAAAAAAACCCCAAAACATCCAAACGTTCATCGATGGATGAATGGATAAATACGATGTGGTCTGTACATACAATCGAATATCATCCAGTCTTAAAAAGAAAGGAAATTCTGAGACACGCTACAATGTGGGTGAATTTTGAAGACATGTTAAGTGAAATAAACCAGACTCAAAAGGACAAATACTGTATGATTCCATTACATGAGGTACCTAGAGTAGCCAAATTCATAAAGACAGAAAGTCGAATGGTGGTTGCCAGGGCGTGGGTGTGGGGAGCGAGAGGGAGCAATGGGGACGTATTGCTTAATGGGTATAAAGTTCCAGTTTGGGAAGATGGAAAAATTCTGGAAATGGATGGTGGTGATGGTTGCACAACACTGTGAATGTACTTAATGCCATTGAACTAAAAATGGGTAAAATGGTACATTTTCAATTATGTATATTTTACCACAATAAAAAAGGTGGTAAAAAGAATTGATCAGCTATTTAATTATACATTTTTTTCAAAATATATTTATGAAGCACCTACTACATTCAGGCACTGTGCTACTGACACAAAGACTAAAATATGATTCTTGCCATCAGGGATCACTTAGTCTAGTCCTGTTTGAGTATAAATCTAGATTCTACAGCCAGGGAATGTGAATTTTCAGTATGGGAGCAAACAGATAAATCAAGTCCCTGAACTAAGCTTGAGCCCAGCTTCTGCAGCCTGATTATCCATTTCAATAAAATTAACCAAAGCACTAATAAATGCATACTTCGTGGTCAAATATCTTTACCCACATGCAACATCTTTTTATAAGTAGAAATTAGTCACACAACGGGAATTCCTGAGAATGACACCTGCTTCTTAAGCTACCCGATACAACACAATAGGTTGTCTTGAAAATGATCAGTAATTGCACTATAATCAACTTTCCCAAAAACTCTGTGACTAGTGTCAAGCCAAAAATAAGACATAAAAATTTCATCCCTGTTTAACTCAAATCAAATGAGCTGGAGACCTGCCAAATCTTGCTTTGTTTTATGCTCTGTGGAGACAGCATTAGTCCCTCATCTTTTCAACATTTATGGGAAGCAGACCGCTCACGAGTATCATTCTCCCCACATAGATCGAGGCGGAAAAAAAAAAAAAAACTTCTATTCTTTGCCTCAGTCAGAGGATAAGTTAAAAATGTGGTAGTAAGAAAATCCTACCCAATTCCCTTCTTAAACAACAGAAGCAACAACAAACAGGGCATCAAATGAGAAAGTGATCTCAGAGAGAATCAATCCTTTCAAATCACAGGTTGGGAAGCAGAGGCTGCAGGAAAATGACATCTCCCAGGGACCAGAAAGGCAGCAAAACAGATGATTGTTCTTTTAACCTATCTCCTGGTGCCCAGTTCTATGCTTTAAAATTTTAATCCTTCTGGGGACCTCCCTGGTGGTCCAGTGGTTAAGACTTTCCCTTCCAGTGCAGGGGATGCAGGTTCGATCCCTACTCGGGGAACTAAGATTCCACATGCTTTGCGAGAAAAAACGAAAACATAAAAAAAAAGAAGCAATATTGTAACAAATTCAATAAAATCTTTTAAAATGGTCCATATAAAAAAAATCCAAGAAAAATAATAATAATTTAATCCTCCTGAATCTAAGGGGTAAAAAGAGGAAAATTCATCTCAACCAATTACTTAGAATTGCACAGAGCAAAGCAAAGAAGTCACTGTTGATTTTAGTGGTGGTTTAATGTGTTTACAACACTCAGCATCTACACTTAGACTGCTCAGAGTCTGGATGGCCATTCTAAAGCCTTGTGACTGATGTCCCCTTGGTGAGGAAAATCAATAATGACAGCAGGTAGCAAAGACCATCCCAGCATTTCTGAGGCCTTTCCCAGAGCAAGCCTCTTTCTCCTAAAAGAGCACATTGACCATCTATGCATCACTATTTTGGGGAGAAGAGGGTGGTCAGCCACAAAACAGTCTGTGGAATCCAAACTGGGATCCAAATACAAGGAGGAAGAGGCAGATGAGGTGGAAAGAGTTGCCTAAAACCTCCACAAATCTTCACAAACTAGAAAAACTAGGAAGAGAAACCTAATTTCCAGAACATGTTGGAGAAAGCGGAAGGAATGTAGGGATTTTCTATATGCCTTCCCAACCTAAATCTCACTTGCAAAATGGAGCTGTTATAAAAATAGATTTAAGGATAATGGGGGCCTTGTAGTTGGGGGACAAGGAAGGTACAGCTGACCAAATTTAGAAATAATAAAGACTTTCACAATGAGGTTTTTCTATGTTTTTTGATTATCAGTGACTACTCTGATTTTTTTTCCTTCTCAATATTCTCTACAGTAAATCAGAAACCACACAACCTTCCCTTCTCCTGCTGTAATTTACAGAGATGCAGTATAGCAAGAAAAACAAATGATACTGACTCAGATTCCAAAAGACCCAAGGATCAGATTTCCAGGCAAGAGTTGTGAATAGCATTTATCCAGCCATATAATTTTTTTTCAGTGTACGACTCTTTGTGTGTGTGTGTGTGTGTGTGTGTGTGTGTAAGCCTGGATCTAGCAAACAGAGGGTGGAAATAAGAGGGTAAAGGGAATAGTAATTTTAGTTATCTGAAGAGAAGGCTTTTTCATGCTTTACATAAATGCTATAAATCCCACCAAGTTTACTCGGGGTTCAGGAAGAAGAGAAAGGGAAAAAAGGAAGGGAGGACGGAAGGGAGGGAGGGAGGGAGGAAGAAGCAAGAGGAAAAGAAGGAAGAGAAAAGGGGAAGAGAAAGAAAAGGGGCCAAAAACAAAAAGACCCATACTTAGGTGAAAACCACTACTTGGGAGAAAAACAAAGTGAGGCCCTATGTTGGGGAATAAATGTGTTTCCACATGTGAACGCCAATATATTATTGACTTACCCTGAGTCATAAATATGACAATTTGCCTCATTTCATAGTGAGGTCAGGCTCAGCCCAAATAAGCAGCTATCCTCTGCTTACTTAATGTTCCTAAATATGAGCTTTCCCCAAAGCTCTCTGCGCATATAATATAACGCCGTGTGCATATGCAGTGGGGAGGAGAGATTGGGGAGGTGACAGAAAGCAAGCTGTGAACACAAAGATACTTTTAAGCTGAATACTTGTACATGATATATAGAACAGAAGATCGTCCATCATGGTTATTGAAACTGTGACCAGCAAAGCTATAAACCTGACACGAAAGAAGAGAAAATATGACTTGTTAGGTTGAAAAAGCACCAAAGAGGGAATTATAAAAGGGAAAATTTCATGACAAATTAGTTTGTATTTTTTGTTTTCATTTCTGACACATGGTAGGAAATGCTATATGTTTGCTTAAGGAAGTGCAAATTTCTCCACTTCATCCATTAAAAATCCTCACCCTTAGGCCTTTTGTACTGAAGCATAAAGTTTGGAGACCTTAAATAGTCATAATGTTTCCCTGAAGAATTTGGCCTCATAAACATATTACAATTCAGAAGGGCTAAAAAGGAAAACCATTTTACAGCAATCTGGTGGTGTCTGCTTCAGACGGCTCATAAGGAGCAGCAATTCATTCTCATGGTTTCTTTACCATATTTGATGAAATATTAGATGCGATTGGAACAAGCGGCTCAAACAAGAAAGCCATAAACTTGGAAACGGTGCTGTAAAACATAAGTGTGCTAATGTGAAATAAGTCTCAGATTGGAAAAAAATGCCCAGTGGCTTGCTCATAGCATAGTCATACAATAGGCTGGAAAGTCACAGATGTTGAGGGCCAATCTGCTTTTTTATACACATTCCCCTTCTGGGAACTAAGATTTGGAGTTTATTAATAATGATTCCCCAGCTCTGGGGAGCAGATAAAGCAGAGCAAATAAAAGAAGAAAGCTTAAGTTCAAGAGAAAGTACTGAAAAGTCCCTATTTTAAATTTCTGTTGAGGGGGAGAGGTGGGTAAAAAGGTTGGGGTGAAGAGAAGACAAGATGATAATAAGGAAATTCCCCCAAATGCAACATATTAGTAGCTACAATAACAATAATACTGTACTATTAGTAGAATAATAGTATCTTTCAGTTGCAGCTGCAGTTTAACCTTTAAAGATGTTAATTCTCCCTAAACTGATCTACAAAAAAATTATGGAATTCTACAACCCCGATCAAAACCTCAACAAAACGTTTTTAACTTGAAAAATAATTCTAAAATGTAGCTGAAAGAATGGACAAGCAGAAATAGCTAGGAAAATTCTGAAAAGAAGGATTAATGGGGGGAGGGGTACTTATCCTAACAGATATTAAAATTAACTATAAAATCACTGTCACTAAAACAGTCTAATTTTCAGTCAAGAATGGAGTATAAAAATAGTACCAACATATATGTAAACTTAGTGTATATGAAAGATGGGATTTCAAATCAGTGCAAAAAAGATGGCATATGCTTATAATATATTTGGAAAAATCTGTCAGTAATTTATAAAATAAAGTAAGCTGCATCCCAACTCACTCATGACTCCAATATAAATTTTAAACGAATCAAGTATTTAAGTAAAAAGAAATGCAAACATAAAATCACTAGGAAAATATGGGTGAATACTTTTATAATTTTGTGATGGAGAGAGCTGTTCCAAGTATAACAGAAAATTCAGAAACCATGAAATATAATGAACTTTTGCTGCTTAAAAACAAGATGGGGCTTCCCTGGTGGCACAGTGGTTGAGAGTCCGCCTGCCGATGCAGGGGACACGGGTTCATGCCCCGGTCCGGGAAGATCCCACATGCCGCGGAGCGGCTAGGTCCGTAAGCCATGGCCTCTGAGCCTGCATGTCCAGAGCCTGTGCTCTGCAACGGTAGAGGCCACAACAGTGAGAGGCCCACGTACCGCAAAATAAATAAATAAATAAAAATAAATAAATAAAAATAAGATGAAATGTTGTGCAAAAAAGAAATCAGCAAAGTCAAAATACCAAAGACAACAAACTGGGAAATACATAAGAATATTATATTTTTATTTTAGCAAATTATGTTATATAAATGAATTCATGCATTTAAGTTAATATAGCTAATATACAAAGAGTTCTCAGAATTAAATAAAAGGATGACCCCAATAGAAAAATTTATGAAGAATATGTATATACAATTAACAATGGAAATACAAATATCCAATTTAATAAAGAAAAATATTGAACTTCACTATTAATTAAAGAAATGCAAATAAAATGCCAAAGAGATATCATTTTTATCAATCAGATTAGCTGTGATTTTTAAAATAATTATAGGATCGTTGAGAATCTACCAGCAAATCCATCTATGTGCCACTTCTCATCACTTTGACAGCTACCAAGTCCAACAACTCTCCCCTCTAAAATCCTGTAATAGCTTCTGAAGTGGCCTTCTATGCTTGCCCTTCTATAGGCAATTCTTCTTACAAGGGGCATCATTTTAAAACACAAATCACATAATTCCAGGATCTGGAGCCTGACTACCTGGGTTTGAATCTTAGTTCTGCCTCCAACTCATTTTGTCAACTTGAGCAATTCATCTAATCTTTTTGTGCTTGTTATGTTATTTGTAAAATCGATTTGATACCAATAGTATCTAGTTCTTGCTTTGAAAGGATTAAGTGAATTAATATATGGACAATGCTTAGAACAACATCTGGCATATAGCAAACACTTGTTAAGTATTAGTGATGAGGAAGATGTTGCTGCTGCTGCTGATGTTAGTGGTGATGATGCCACATCCCTGCACAGAATCTTCCAGTGGCATCCCATCAAACTCAGAATAAAATGCAAAATGCTTGTTGAAGCCTAGGAGGTGCGACATGAACTGGGCCCTGTGTATCTGCAGTCTAACTACTGGGCTTCCTTTGCTCAGTTGCAGCCACACTTGCCAACACCTCATACACCCCCCACTCTTAGTGTCTTTGTAATTGCTTTTTTCTAGCCTGGACCACTCGTTCCCCAACCATGGCTCATTGCCTCCCTCCCCAGGTCTCTGCTCAAATGTCACCTCTCCAGAAGAGTTCCTGAAACACCCTATCTAAGAGAGTCCCTACCTCCACCCCAACCATGTTGAATACTGCTATACATGATTGATTAAAACACAAATTAATACTACTTTCCAGGGAGCAATTTAGCTATATATGTTATAACCTAAAATGAGCATTCCCTCTGAACCTGCAATCTCACTCCCAGGCAATTATACTAAGGAAATAATCTGACAAGTGTGTAAAGATCTATGCAAATATTTTTTTCATCAAAGCATTGCCTATAATAAAGAAAAACGAGAAACGATCTACACGTTCATCAATAAGGTCATCAGTTATCAATTTGCTATAAAAAAGGCACCCCAAAACTTAGTGACTTCAACAGTAACCATTTCTTCAGCTAATGAGCTGTGGGTTGGCAAGTTGGGCAGAGTTTAGCTGGATGGTTCTTCTCTTTGCCTGGCCTCACTCATATGTCTATGATTAGCTTTCAGCTGGGCTTGTTCACATAGCAGTTTAGCAGGATTCCAGGAGAGCAAATAGAAGCATGCAAGGTCCCTTGAAGCCTAGGACCAGATCTTGCATAATATCATTTGTATTTTACTCCTTCAGCCAAAGCAAGTCACAAGGACATCCCAGATTCAAATGATGGAGAGATAGACTCCACTTCATGGCAGGAGCAGCAAAACTACATTGTAAAGGAGCACAGATACAAGGAGAGGTAGAAAGCATGGCCATTTTTCAACCCACCAAAATAAAGAACTGGTTGAATATATTATGGCCATAATTACATTAGACTATTTTGCAGCTATTAAAAATGGTAATGTCATTCTATATTTATTGGTTAAGAAAGATGCTTATGGCATACTTACCAATAAGCAAAGCTTTTTGCTGAACTTCTGATTTACATCCTACATACAAACATACCTATACATGTAAAAGATATTGGGAAGGAGGTTTTTCAAAATATTAATAGTACTTAGCTCTCACTAATAGAATTCTGTTAATTCTACCTTTCTTCCTTCCTTTCTTCCTGATATCTTTCCTTCATTCCTAATATATTTGTTCTTCTCTCCCTTCCTTCCTGCCTTCCTTCCTTCCTTCCATCCCTCTTTCCTTCCCTTTCTTCTGCCTTCCTTCCTGCATTCCTATATGCAGACATCCCTTCCTAGGGTGAAGTGACTAGACTCTGCTCCTTATGCTTCATCCATGGTAGGTTAGTCTAGACATTTTCTAATGACACTAGAAGAACAAGAGTATTAGCATAAGCTTGCAGGCATGTTTTAATTCTCTGCCTGCATCAAAACTACTAAAGCAAGTCTCATAGCTAAACTCAGAATCACGGAGTGAGAGAACAGACTCCACCTCTTGATGAGAGGAGTTGCAAAGTCACATAACAAAGGGTGTGAGTAGGAAAAGGATAAAGAATTGGGGTCATTAATGCAATCAACTACAACAAGAATGGAATGTTGATCTAGCTGGAAGGAGAGAGCTAGGAGGTTTTGTCTTAAAGCTGTGCTTGCCCAGCAAACATATTGTCTTTCCTTAGAAAAGTCATTTGCTTAGGAAATGATAGACGGCTAATCGGAATTATGTAAGGTAAAGCATCCCTACCACGGTTTGACATCCATGTCTGATCAGCGTTACTAACAAAATAAAGTGAGGTAAATTTTAAAGTGCTTTGAAAATTTTAAATCTATGTGCAGATGGTGATCCTATGTTGATTTCTCATTGCCAGGTGATGTCTTTTGGGCCTCTGTTCCTTTCCTTGGAGTATTCAGGCAATGTGAAAATCATTTCAATAATAGAGTAAGCCCAACATGATTGTGGACATAAACCTGTTGCTGCAAAACAAAGACAACATCACAGAATATCTACCAAAGCCAAACACAGATTACCTCGGGGAAATTTACAACATTAGTGTGAATAATTGAAATTTAGCTAAATTATCATCATTATTCTTTTTCATACTTGCCTCTTATGCCTACCAAAGGACTTGGTGATATTTCAAAATCAGATAAATTCCATTAAACTATTGCTTTCATTAACATGAGTCTCTTTGCCTGCAGGGATTCTGAAATGAGTCATTGTCTCTTGAAATACATCCAGTTGCTGTAGCAGCTGTAAACTGTGGGAGTTGATACTCCTTAATATTGAGGTGAAAGAGTCACTGAGCCCCACCCTTTGGAAACTACTTTGGCTACAACACTCATATAAAGTTCAAGGCCTTCATGAGGAGGCTTAAAGCCTTTAATTAATCTATTTGCCTCTGCAGCTCCTGTGGTCCCTGAGTACTCTACCACTGCATAGCAACAATCCCTTATATTTACTCATCGTTTTTCTCTGAGCAACAGTACACAGTTTTAGATTTCTTACTCAATGTCCAGTCAAGGAAAAATAAAACTTATCAAAAATCTCACCAGGAAGATTTGTGCCCAAGAGTAGGAAACACAGAATTTTTTTTTGCAAAACCTTCCTAAGATATAGGGAATTTCTTCCTTCACTCCAAATAACTATCCAGCCTTCAACTGCTTGTCTTTTCTATTCATTTTCTTTCATTAATTAATTCAACAAGTATTTATTGAGCACTTTCTCTTTGTTAGACATGAAGACAGGCACTGACAGTAAAATCTATGTCATAGTTTAAATTAAAGCCTAAGAAGACTTCTCAAATCAGTTCTGTCTATCTTGTCACTCAAAACAAAAACAAAAACAAAAAAAGCAGTTTTATCCCTTTTCCCTAATGTACCTTTGCTTAAGCTTTTATAAAATATAAAGGGCAAGGTGCTCCACTCTCCTATACCTTGTGTGAGTAACCAAGGTGAGCTAGTGGCCAAGGTGAGCTAGTGGACTGGGCAATGTCATAGGTATACTGCCTCTCACATCTGTCTCTCTGGATCTGCCTGTATTTAGTACCCCTGCAAAGAGAAAAAGAAAGGAAAGAAAGAAAGAAAGAAAGAAAGAAAGAAAGAAAGAAAGAAAGAAAGAAAGAAAGAAAGAAAGAAAGAAAGAAAGA